>NC_088332.1:36125000-36130000 GCF_036884655.1 Musa acuminata AAA Group | reverse complement strand
CAGAAGTCAAGGGGGCAGCTGCAGAGACCCAGAAGAACTTGGGCCGCCTTTTACTCTGTTTAATTAAGCAAAATAAAACGATAATGAAGATCATGTGATTGTTATTTTAATTCAATACTCACTGCTGAAAAAGAAAGATGTTTGTTTATAGAGTCAGAAAGAGACCCAAATTAATTGCCAAGAGCCATAATTCTTGTAACACACTTCCTCAGAGCCTTCACAACTATTATAATTCTTGTTGGAATCACCAGTTGCGTACATGTTTAGGTCAGAAGTAGGGTAGAGGAAGGCTTATGGACAAGAACAAAAAGACAACTTCTTTTGGTGGATTGATGGGCAACTGGTGCAATAATTGGCAAAGCCATCCTGCCTCACCAGTGGATGGTGAGCCTTCTTTTTCCCTGCAACTATGTCACGGGCTTGTGTCCTGACATGGATGCATGGGAAACTCTTATCTGCAGATACCCCTTTCCAGATTCGTAGTACACATTTAGTGCCACAAAATTGTTCATATGGGCAATAGTTTGAGAATTATTGGAGCTTCTACATGAATTGGCTACTTGTTGAATTCCAAAAACACAGTCATGGGTGGTGTAGTAGGACTGAGCACTTACAAAGAAACGTGTGAGGAGAAGAAAGAAGAGGAAGCAGCATCCAAGAACTGCACTTTCCCACCTCCACTGCAGCAAAAGAAAAAGGCACAATTGTTAGGAAGTGTGTTAAGGCAACAGTAAATTTGAGGTTACGCACACACCATTTGGAAGTCGACAAGCATCAAACATATCGATTCCACGAGACGAACTCCAAGAGTCATGATAGTAAGATACTCATACTTTTTTCTCGGAAAATGAGATTCTCACATCCATTATGAATAGGAACTCACAGTGAATACAGTTATCTACAGTCAACACCACTCAGAAAAAATTATCCACAGGAAAGGATATGGAGAGGTGTCACACACTTTGGGTGCATGATTTATCTGGTTTCAGATATTGATTCTATTCAGTAAGAATCATCACAAAATGATGAAAGGTTCTCTTCATTCTTTAATGAAAGGTATGAATAATGCAAAGGTCTTTACTGTTTAGTAATATAAAAATGAATTGAACCGGAATTGTTCGGTTGCCATTAATGACAAGTGGGGTTGGGCGGAGAGAGAGAGAGAGAGAGAGAGAGAGAGAGAGAGAGAGAATATTGAACCTGGTGAACTTGTGAGAAAACTGACTTCACGACCGAGACCAAGTCAGTGGCAGTAGTGAAATGTTGGAGACCCAGCATGCCTTTGAGCTGCTGTAGGCACACCACTGTGGCAGCTCCTCCCATGAATCCCACTATGGTTGCATGAGATAAGAAGTCCACTATGAAGCCAAGCCTGCATATAGATTTAGAAGAAGATCAACAGATTAAACCAAGTTTCTATTATATTATTTCCACAGGAAGAAATCAATAGCAAGCAAAACTTGGATTAACAGAATCATTTCAACTTCTCTTTCTGGAATCATGATATATAGAGCCCCACATCAAAAAACAAAACACTCTATGCCCATCCTTCCTGTCTCTATATTCCTTATGTTTGATAAGGTGAACAGGAAGTGTTAAAGTCTCCTGCATGATACGACAACGAGTTCTGCTTCTTTCCTGCAATTGTCTGCTTAGTCCTCAATCCTTATCTCACATATATATCCACATATAACCCCTTTCTTCTCTTCTGTTCAACCTGATGAATATTAACTCTTGCTTTTTGTTGTCACCCTCCTATTCTTAATTACCACCTTCCAAGTTTCTGTAAGTTGGCGATCGGTCAACATACCTCAACAACCCCAAGGCCGCTTGAAAGAGACCAGCGAAGAAAGTTGCAGTGAAGGCCAAGTGCAAGTACAATGCCGGATCCTTGGTAGGGGAGACCTCGTTCCCCAACATCGACCCGATCAAAAGAGAAGCTACGGCCACCGTCCCTACGGCGAGGTCGCGTGAGCTCCCCATCATCGCATACACCAACGGGGGCACAAAGCTCGAATCTACAATCACATGGAAACCCTTCACTACCGCGCCAAACCGTGAACAAGCATCCCTACTAGTAGTACTATGGCTAATGGAGATGACTGCACTCACATAGACCAAGAATCGGTGGCAGATTCGCGAGCTTCGCGTAGCTGATCCCCTGCGGGATGGCGAGGCTGGCAATGGTGATCCCCGCGATGAGGTCAGACTTGAAGAGGCCGAAACTGTAGCTCGGAGCCCATTCAAGGATGGGCAAGAAGTATTTCAACCCCAGTATAACCCTCCGCGGGCCGTGCTCGTTCCTGAACTGCCGGAGGGGGTCATCGGGGAAGAACGTCTCCTTCAGGTTGGTCCTGAAGGTGTCGAGGAACGGCCGCGGCGGCGGCACCGGCACGCGGCGCGCAAACTCCGTGCCGGGGAACACGCCATCGGCATTCCCCATAAGTACTCAAGTAGCAGTAACTTAAACCTAAAAGAGCTGGACGAAGCTTAACGCAGAGGGGGAGACGACAGAAAAGAGAGGAGGAGAAGACCAAGCCTTCTTTAGAGAGACAGAGGGAGGGAAGCTGTAACTGAGCACAGACGGAGGGAAATGGCGAGGGTGGGATTATATAGAGAAGAGGAAGGGGATGGGGGTGAGCCGAAGCGAGCTTCTCGTCTTAACCGGTGTAGGCGCTGGAGGGGGAGGCGTAGTGGCCCGGGGGTCCCACACGCCTGGATGGACATGTGGCCGGTCCACGCCGTGTCGGCACTCGGCAGCGTGGGAGTGGCCCTTGTGAGATGAACCCTACTGGGAAGGAGGAGTTCAATGGTTTGAGGACGATAGGCACGATGCCTGAGGATTTAGATTTGTGGCAGCGGGACCCAGAAACTTGAGAGGAACCAAACTTACAATTCCTCTCAGATCAAGCAAATTTCTTTTTTGTTTCTTCTCTACATAAAATCTAGAGAGCTAAATGCATTTAAGACACTACCCTCCCTCAGAGCTCTGTGGTGAAGAGGTCGGCAGGCAAACTATGGCAAAGAGAAAAGACAAATTGCCGAGTGTTTTTTTCCAAGTGATGGAAGTGCAATCATAATTGTTGAAATTTTGATAGACTTAGGCGAGATTGTGACAGCAAATCTAAAAATGAAAGCTCGCTTTACTATTGCAGTTAATCAAATAAAATATATAAATCTCTTTTCTACTTTGTCTTCTAAATCAAAATTGTCTTTTCTACACGGTTTCCATTTACGATCAATCATAGATGCAAAGAGGCAACGCGTGACGCATTGTGCATCCCGTGTTAGCTCAAGTTTGTCTCTTTGTGATCGCCTTGTCGTCTCTGCTAATTATCTCACTCGATCTAAAAGATGTCTCGTGTTCAATTTTTCTCGAGGCAATTCATTAGATATCCTTCTTATGGATGGGAAGATGTTTTCTAATGATACAATTCATTCGCCTTTTATATAGTTATGCTGTATCTACAAACAAAATTAATATAGAACATGTGTCGTACGTCAAATATGGAGATATAACGATTGCTAAATATGAATCTTTAGAAAGTTGCAGTGAGTTATATATTTGGTAAATAATTTTTTGGGTGAATTATTCAAAAGAAAATTTATTTCTTTAAGCTTTTTCTAGGAAGTGCCTTCGTTTTTAGAATTCTCTAATGACATTATTTTTCTGCATAAAAATATTTTTCCCTCCTTTTCACTCTTGATCGGTCTACTTATAATATTTTTATATTACGTTATAGTATTTTCAATAATATCAAGAAAATATTATAATGTGATAAGATACTATAATTTTTTTAACATACTGTAAAAATATTATAAACACAATCTTTTTATAAAATTTGTTCAAGAATATTATATTATAATATTTTGTTTAGTATTACTAAAAAATATAAAATAGTGTAATAACACAATAGCTGATTTGATTAATCCTATATATAAATCAGACCCTCTGAAAAGAGAGAAAAATCAAGCGAAAAAATATTTCAGGTATCCGACAAAAAATGAGGCTGATAAAAAAATTCTGAAAATAAGGATCGCTTTCGTAAAAACATAAATAAATATAATTTTTTTTCCTAAAAATTACCTTAATTTCTTCTTACATTTGTTCCTATATTTCAGCCATGCAGATGTGAGAGAAGGCGCTACGTAAACAGCTTCCATACAACGCTGCACACACCGGGACGTATTATGATACGTACAGATTAGTCGCCAATACATGCATAAATAGAGCATCATTTTCATTTTTCTTTTACGTCGTGGAGATGAAATTATATTTATATCCATCATTTAGCAAGAAATTTATTTGTGTTCTTCATTTAGCAAGAAATTTATTTGTGTTTCTTCTTCTTGTATGTTGACGACGTAGGACTTCGAGTCGCGTGGGGTTGCGTTGACTTGACGCGGGTGCAATGATTGATGCCCAATAAAAGTGAGTAGGAAAGAGCGTGGGTCCCACCATCACGGGTGTGGCGTTGACAACACCTGTGACCAGCTTTGGACGCTGGCTTTTGTCTCCATCTGCAGCCGTGAATTTATTCCCTCCCCCTCATCACCACCGTCCACAACTCCTACACGGCTTCTCTTTTGGACCATTTCCTTCTGCAAAGAATATATATAAAGATAGAGAGAGATGTGACACATTATTTACGTATTATATATGGTGTATCTATATTGTGGTTGTGAGTTGATTTGTTGACCCCACCATCTCATCGTTGACTGCTCAAGAGACCAGCACTCTGTCAAGATTATGGCTCATATTTTATTTGCTTAGATAAGATTGTGTATATATATATATATATATATATATATATATATATATATATATATATATATATATATATATATATATATATATATATATATATATATATATATATATATATATATATATATTGCTCGAGCACACCATTTGTTGTGGCCAATGAAAATGTTATAATTTATTAAATATAACAAAATTTTAACAATAATGTTCACAATTAATTTAATTAGATAATTAT
>NC_088332.1:35857500-36120000 GCF_036884655.1 Musa acuminata AAA Group | reverse complement strand
TAGGTAGTCAGGCGAAAGGTCAAGATCGGAATGCTCCGAGGATTAACGGCTTTATAATCCAATAACCCAAGAGCGAGGGATAGTGAATAGGAAAGACTGACATAGTAGACATATAAGCTCAAACATGGCTGATAGGTCAACCATCCTAGTCACTTGTTAGTCACATTTGATCGACAAGTGGAAGTCGAATCTAGGGACACATGGCTTTAGCAGATTGCACATGGTCGAACGATTGACCATTCAACCCCATGATAAATGTGATCAAATAACGTGGGCTTCTATCTATAGTGGTGAGTATCGTACTACACTCTTGCCTAAAATGTCACACAATCCTCTATCTTGGACATAAGTATTTTTGAACCAACTATAAAAGGACATTAGAGTTAAGCATTCTACGTTCTAACTTCTTCAAGATCACTAGCTAGTTCAATCAATCCAACTAGATTTGAATTTTTTGACATCGTAAACTGACTTAATTATCATAGGGGCATTAATCGAGAATGCCCCTGACTTAGTTTTACAAGTTGACACACCATTGTAGAAATTAAGTAGCTATGGAATAAGCCTTAGTTAGATTCTATTCACATCTCCAACGACAGTTAGATTTTGACATATATATATATATATATATATATATATATATATATATATATATATATATATATATATATATATATATATATATAATTAGTATTGAGAAGCCTTAGAACTTAAATATGCTATTGTGTCAAACAAACAAACAAACAAAAACTACTGTGACTGATACTTGCAATTTAGTTATCTTATATATAGATATATGTTATGGAGAATGCTTTAGCAAAAGTGCCAATTATTGAAGTTCTGTAGATCCTTTAACATCATTTTTATTAGGTTGTCATCACATAATTTCTACAATAATTCCATATCAACAGTAGAGATTATGTTTTTCTCTTCGCATATTAAAACTGAAATCAATGAATCTGATAAACAACTCTCCATGCATATTGTGGGACTTCAAGGGTTTGACTAATAAAACAATTTTATAGAAAGCTTGGTCATGGAATAACAAGTAATAACAAGTAATAACAAGTAGTGAAGATGGGATTTAGTTCCTGATCTTGCTATTAAAACAATTCTATAGATTTTTACTAACTATATCTTTCAAATCCTCAATCATTGTTAAGTAGATTTGATACAACCCCATCATATCAATATCTTAAATATAAAAAATATGTTGGATGAGTTCATGATTGTCAACTCTTAGTAAGTAGATACCATCACCAGATTAGTATTTTAAGTATGAGAATATATCAGATGAGTTTACTTAGGTGCATAATAAGTGATAACAAGTAAGGATCTTATTTTCGATGTCATCAGCGAGTGAGTGAAAATAAGTAAGCAATTATAATCAAAAGTTTGAACCATCATATTATTGTTTGCCAATTAGAATCATGTAAGAGAAAACCTAATCCAAGGTATTTAAGAGTATCAAGGTACTAGGGTGATTCTTATCATTGTATAGGTGAATGAACTATCTGACCATTAAAAATTTTCTTCTGGTTCAATTGTTGAGCATATGTTAATTAAGGTATTAGATTAGACAAAAGGGTTCATCATTCACATGCACAAAGTACATGTTAGAGTTGGTAACTTAGGCTTCTCAACTAATTTGTGTTAGGAGGAAAAGACCTCGATGCTAGAAGAAAAATCTAAAGATCAACAATCAAGTATAAATCAGGGTAGTCCAGACATAAGTTTTAGCATGAGTTCTCTTAAGTTAACTTGAACTCAAGATAAAAAATGTCATCATCTCTATATATGCAAAAAAGAAACTTTATGAGCATTTAAATTATTTTCTTTGATCCGTAAAATTTAAGGATACATGAGATATTTGTATAATAATTATATCATAATTTTTAAATTTCTTTCCTTAATGTAGGAATCTTTTCATACTTGAAATTTTAATTTTCCATGAGCCAAAAAAAAAAAAAAAATCCACGCCCAAAAATTTGCAACATTTTGCTAAAGAACTCTAAAAAACCTTTAACCAAATCAACTTAACAAGAAATAGACAGTATGTCATCTTGTGATAAAACTAAAGAAAGCAAAGTCTTAATTAGAAGACTGAAATTTTTGGGCTGCATGAGTATTAAGATTAAGTATAAAAATTATTATGGTAATCAGAAAGAAGAACAGCAGATGATGAGAAGCAAACTTTTTTCTTCACCATAAGCACTATCTACCCTCACTAAAATCAGTAATATAAACATCATAAAAAATTTACACACTTTTTGAGACCCAACTTGATTCATAAGCTAAAATCAGTTCCATGAGACCCAATTATCATTTGAAAGTTAGCTTATTGTAAAGCGATCTCATTTACTAATTAATAAGGTGTGGTGCAATCAAAAAGTCTTGTCATTGCATTCTGGTAGGTTGCCCCACTCTGTTGCAGATCCATTCATGGTGAGTAAGAAAGATAAAAGAGATGAAAGCCTGTTATATATAAAAGCTAGCTCTCTAACTAGAAGAGGCAATCATATATAATACATATACATATAAGGGAGGAAAACAAGAGTTTAAAGGATTACTGCGTGCAATCCTGTTCTTCATCTTCATGCATGCAGAATCTAAGAAAAGTTTGCAGGAAGAGGTAATCATATAGGAAAAACAAGAGGACTTTGAAGGTTGCACCACATCATGGCTATCCATCTCCATGCAGGCGAAGTCAGAAAAGTTTCTGGAAGAACATGAGAACTTTTCAGGCATACCACACCTTTTTCTTTTACTCTTTTGGTTAACACATCTCGACATTTTGCATGTTGCCATGCTTCTTCTCACTTTGTACAGTAACTCCCCGTGTACAATTTTACTTGTGGAACTCTCTTTTTCTTATATATAGTGTGCTGCTAACGAGGATTTGATGTACCCATGGCCACTTGGTTGGATTACGTAGGGACCGCGGGAAACTCAGACAAACTTCTCTTGCAAGATCAGAATTAAGTCAATGAAGTGGAGTAGGTGTTCAACCACTTCAAGAACACGAGGCACAACTATGCCACAATCCCACGTGGGTGTGCTAAATCTCTGTTTGGTGCTGTGTTCTTCTCTGTCTTAGTGGTGGTGGTGGTGGTGGTGGTGGTGGTGGGGAGAGGATCATTGTTCTCCATGTTGGTGGCTAGGTTTGACTTTAGAAAGCTTGAGGAGCTGAGACAGAGAGCATGATTTTGATGATAAAGGCACGTTCTTCTCAACACACTGGTGATGACATATGATATGCGGATAAAAAGATGGATGCCACACTGAAAAGCAAAGTGGAGAAAAAACCATTCATCCACCCCGATAAGGATTCAGCTTGAACTTTCACAAACATAGATTTCATCTGGTAAAGAGTTAATAACTTTCACAAAACAAAGACATGAGATTTAATTACGCAATTTAAGACATGTTTCGATCTTTTTTTTGTACATGATATTAATTCTCTCAGAAAAGAAGTTTACAGCATAGAAGTTAGCGACAAGAGTTCCTCAATGTAGATTCTTCCACTAAATTATGGAGAGGAGGACAAACTCCGTTATCAGCATTAGTATTTGCAGGGGACGAACTGTCTTCCATGTCTCGGATGGAGTTGATGGTTTTTCCAATGATTTGGAAGCCTTACAGATTATGTGATAACGCAGAACACAATAGCTTATGCATGACATTTACATGCACAGTTCAAACCATTGTTTACAGTACACAGCATTGCAGGATCGTCAGCTTTACTCATCCAATGCAAAAGATTCCTTAAAAGCAATTCAATATGATTAAGAGAATGAATAGTTGAATCACTTGTGGACTGACTTGGAATTCTAGTTCTATAAATATGTATACATTCAGATTCTATGAATGAGTAATTTATTCTCATTTTTCTGCAGATAATTAGCCTCATTGGTGCAAAAGTCTAAAGGCCTTGTGAAGCTTA
The DNA here is from genome assembly GCF_036884655.1 of Musa acuminata AAA Group. Classification (NCBI taxonomy): domain Eukaryota; kingdom Viridiplantae; phylum Streptophyta; class Magnoliopsida; order Zingiberales; family Musaceae; genus Musa; species Musa acuminata. Next base: position 36,116,057 of record NC_088332.1, on the reverse strand, counting down.
TTGGTTCCGATATCATAATTGTTGGTTTTTCTATACAACTTGGGAGAGAAGGGGAAGAGAATATACGATTATTTCCGATCTACACTATTTTAGATTGATACAAAAACACTTATATTTATATTAGTAAAAAGATAAAATATAAATATTTTAAAATAATGAAAAAATTTTACCATATCACAATAAATCTTTCACCCTCATCTATTTATTTATATTTATATTTAAATTTTTATCTAATCCTAACTATTTGAATTAATCTTATCAAAAGTGAAACCAATGTGGTGACCGAGTGAGGCACATGCGTGCTATATCAAGTGTACTGCAGGTGCAACATGAGATCCAAAGTAAGTCAAAGCCTGGGAGGATCAATCATTGTGGCACAAATCTGAAGACCCTTTCGCTATGCATGATTGATCTCCCTAGTGCCGTGGTTGGACCCATCTGAAAAGATGATGATGATACAGTATAGTATAATTCATCCATCGGATCTGTGACCACATGCAGCGAATGGATCCTCCCTTCCATCCTTAGTCAATAGTCGATGTATTAGGAACTTAGTGATGAAAATAATAGAAGATAAGAATAATTATTGAAGAAGCTTTATAGCTTTAGTTTAAATATATTAATATGTCTCTCTCCTATTTCTTGGATCGATGTAAAGAATGATTTACAAGCGAGAGACTTCATAAGTACAGCAAGAGCAAATCATTGCTGCTACTGCAATTGCTGTTGCTGTAAGGGCACAAGCATGGAAGATGAGGATTAGTCGCGGAGTCTTTTAGGAATTTGGCTACAGCGACGTTTGTCGTTGGCCGAAGGCAAGGGCGAAGCTTTGCTTTTCTCAGCGGCGTTGGTCGCTGGCCGAAGGCAAAAGCGAAGTTTCGCTTTTCTCACTGCTCTAATACCATGATGAAAATAATAAAAGATAAGGACAATTATTGAAGAAGCTTTACTGAATAAGCTTTATAACTTTAGCTTAGATACATTAATAATTAACATGTCCCTCTTCTACTTATACAGATTAGGAGGAAAGATTTTTCTCAACAGAATATATGATTTTCATTAATAAAATAGAGAGATTTCCTCGTATAGTTGAAAAAAATTTATGAAGACTCGTGCAAAGATGAACGGAGGCTTGCTTAAAGGAGGAAATCGTAATGATCCAATCATATTTCTTCCCTCAACTTCGTAAAGTTTCTTCTGAGTGTTCGTCTGATGACGTTCGATGCGAGTCAGCATCTGGCTCATTTATTTTCTCTCTTCCTAATTTTGTTTGAGATTACTATTCCATGATCCATGATAGAGAAGGAAGTGTTGTTCGAGTTCTGATGGTCCAAGCAACTTTTGGAGCTCTAATGGCTTTCGTGTCCCACCAGCACAGAAAATAGCACCCACTAAGGTCTGCATATTCCCATGCACTTATACTGGAGGGGAGATCAACAACTGTCTTCTGATGAAGATTCCAAGGCTGCTGAAAATTTGGCAAAGCTTTAGGTGATAGAGAAGAAAGAGGGGAACATTGAAAAGCTTCACCATGCTTTATATGGCCTGCTTTTTATGACTTGCTAAGGGACTTGTAAACAGAGCAAGAGCACACACAGGAGAGGAGAGTGAGACATGAGATGCCAAATAATTCTCCCAGAAGAGGATGTCTCTGTCGTGAATTGTGTCTCCCATAGGAAAAGTTTCAGCTGTTGTTTCTTATTGGATACGACTTCTTTACTCGGGTTCCATCTTATATGGATGTGCCTCTTCTTCTCTCTCTCTCTCTCTCTCAGCCAAGTTAATTAAAATAAATGTTTCCAGGACCAAAGGAAAAAAGATTCACATGGAATTCCAATCAGCTTTTAGAATGCAAGTCCTCTTTTGGACTAAAAGATGAACATTGCAGGCTTGGAACAACTCACTTTGCTTGTTTTTTCAAAAGTGGGGTGGAATTGAGGAAGACAACTGTACAAGAGCAACATGATTGAACTTCTTTGATCCATAAATCATTGACATGAATAACAAATGGGGAAATATAGTTTTTTTTCTTTCTGGAGATGATGGAAACAATAGTCAAATTGTCACATTCCTTAGGCTTCTAAGGCCAGTCTAGCTGGAAGTGGAGTAGGCAAAGAAGAACAAGAACAGAAAGGCATTCTAGTCTCACAAGTTGCTTGTGTGTGCAGCGTACAGATTGGATTTGAACAAATCTTGTGCACCTCTGAATACTTGAATTTTCCAGTAAATGCTGTTGGATTAAACCAGAGAATCTCATGGGCTTAGAGAGACTCTTCTTTGTGATGATGGTAGCCCAAGGGCCAATTGGAGCTCAAAGTTAAACTAGAGGTGCTCTATTATCTTTAGCTCTATTCATATTACTTAACACAAAACGTTGAACTTAGATTATGTTTTTTTATTTTGTATTTGTTGTTTAAGATTGTGCATCTTAATTTAAGATTGCTTCTCCATAATATGAATGTAACAAGTTTTTTCTTTTATTTATAGCGGAAGATATTATTAGGAACGCAAATATTCCGACAAACTCTCGAACTTCCAACGAAATCTCATTCTTGACTTCAAAACTTTATTTTATTTTATGCCTTGATCTCTATCGTAGTTAATCTTGCACATTTAAAACCTACTTCGATCTAGACAATTATTATAAGGCTTAAATCAAATGTTGTCCGACATGTCATTAGTTCATCGACGCTTTATCCGATTCTTTGGCGCATCATCCTCTCTTGCGGCCTATTGTCAAATCGGCCAGTTGACCTCCGCAACTCCGATATCCTTGACGTAATTTTCGCTCTTCTTGGTCCGATGCCCGAAGCCTTCTGTCGATACGTCTGGCTCGACGTCCAATCTTTTGACATGTTTCATTCCTACCCAACATGATTTCTCCTGTCTTAATTATCTCTCCTTGATCGAAGAAATAAACATTATCAATTGGTTTCATCATCAAAATCCGAGATTCAACAATTCATAAGAATACAAATATTGTATTATCTTTGAAGAGACATTTGAAGATGCAGAATGCTTGCCATGTAGTGGAACGAGTAATATTAGAAAAAAAAATATATCTTGCACATGTTTACTATAAAATTATCCTTCTAAACTTCAAGTTGAATTTAATATTTAAATACTTCAAAGAAGTGCTTAAAATCTTGTTCTCCATGTGAAGATGAAAATGTCAACTACCTTAACCGATAAAAAGAAATTGATTATTCCGGGATCAAATCCTGTCTTCACCAACTTATCTTTTGCAAAACATACTATAATATAATTAGTTCATCAACTACGGTGGAAGTGTTGCATCCCACTGTTGACTTGGATGATTAAGCCCTTGCAGTACCAACCTTCCCCGCATACAAGAAAAAACCAAAAAACAGCGTAACCTCTAAGCATTCACAATAAATTCTCTTCCTTTTAATTAAATCAATCGCCCAAGTCGTAAAAGCATACACAGAAGGTGAATCTTGTTATGAAATGAAGTCACATACACCTGTGTAAGTCTTTGTGCTTGAATATGAGGCACAAACATATATGGGTCTTTTAATTCAACTAACTGCTAATGACTCCTGACATTCATGTAGAAATCCTGGAACACCAGGCAGAGATGCATCCATCATTGCAAACTCCTAATGCGGTCGGAAAGCTCATGATCTTTCTAGCAGCTGTTGGCTCTCTTTCTGTGAAGAAAAGAATTGAGTCACCAGAAGGGGAAGAACATGTGCACTGTCTCCTCTATGGTGAAATAATTGAGCACTATGTCTTCCACTTTCTTCTGGTCTTGCTTCACTAGCATATGTCTGCATTTGCACCTGGTATGCTTCTTCCTGTTGTTCCCACAATTCTGAATTCTGAGAGGCAGACACAAACAGAATCTGTTTTCAGCACCATCTACATTGGGTGTCAAAATCAGAGTTCTAAAAAAATTCCTGATGAGATATCACTTGCTTATAGCTTGATAAGTTTTTTGATCTATCAGCCATCGAACTTTTCAAAAAAAATAAAAATTCAAACACATACTGATTTTTTGCCTTTCCATATATACGGCACCAAAGATATCTTTTTTTCTTCCTTCAAAGATACATGACTTTCTTGGTTCAATAAATAATTTTTTTTCACTTTTGCAGAATGGATGTTAAACATAAAGCCTCAAATAGAAGCATTTGAATATAATATGAGAAGACTAGAATTGATAGTCCTAATGCAGAGTGAAACAGGTGTAGTAACAAAAAAATGAAAAAACTTGCTTTGTTTGATATAGCATGAACTTATGCATCCCACAATGAGACATTATATTGTGAAAGGAGAGCCAAGAGATAACTTTATGCCCTTGTTGAGACAAAATTTTCCAATTTTCTCCTTTTGAAATGATTTGAAGCATTTGGTCTAAGGTCTTTTCTTCTCCTTTATTCATTATGCAAACAAACTACAGTGCAGTTTACAGTAGAGTGGCCCCATGCAAGAATGTCATTATGGAAAGTTCCAAGTCAAAATGCCATAAAAAAGACATTCACTGAACTCACCAGCGCATGTTAATATTTCTTTAGCAAGAAGTAAAAATGTATACTGTCTAGTCCAAAGAAATTATTCAAAAAGAAATTGATTGCAAACAATAAGCAAGGAATGACAAATACAAGTTGGTCAATGAAGTATGTGTGTATGTGTGTGTGAGAGAGGAAGGCGGGGGGGGGGGGGGGGTGTGTTGGGGGGGTTTGGTGCGGGGTCATGTTGATACTTATGGTGCTAAATTTTTATAACAATGACTCTATATAGAAAGCATTAAAGTAAAACCAAATCCTGTGCATGAAATAGCATTTGTGTGTTTATCAGGTTGTCCACCAAGGGGGAATATTAGTGATTGTTATACAGATGTGACTTATGCCAAAGCCGTGTCCAACCAAGTCCAAATCCAAAATAGAACTATCGTTCTCAATTCTCCACATCTCAGGATCTCAGTGGCTTTGGGACTTGTGGCTTCAATTATGATTGTCCCTTTAACTGTTTTAGCAACAGCCAATGAAGTGTCATTTGATGGAACTCTGGGAACCAGTACATACACCAGGATGGAATGATGGAGGAAAAGAAGAAACATTCATAGTAGGAGTAAAAAGCTTAGAATGTGGCCTTCTCTTTTTCTAAGTTGTTTTGTGGACACTGGACAGCAAGGGTCTTGGTGGAGGTCTTACCTGAGGTAGTGACCACAAAGAGTGCAGCCTGTCACAGTAGTTTGGAGGTGCAGAATCAATGGGCCCTTCGGAAGATTTGATGGTCCAGACAATACATATGGTTGATTCAGCAAGCTGCAGCTGAAGATGCTGATCCTTTTCTGATGTGAAGAGTGGAGCACTCACCTGTCTTCACTTTCCCACTGTAGAAGGGATACAAAAGGTTCTCATTAGATGAGCAAGATCAATAAATAATTAAAAAAAATCAATAAAACAAAGACAAAATAAAAGTCAATTCAGATACAGCCAGGTATCAGAAAAGAAAACCCATCAAAAAACAAGCTTCCAAAGGCAGAACCAGCAGCAAGAACCAAAGCAGGATCAGTCGCCTTCATTAGCCACCAGAAGAGAATCCAACTACAGAACAACTAATCTTTTGCCAAAAGTTTTTCATTCTTATCTGCAGCAGCATCTATCCAAGATGAATAATATGATTTAATCATTTACCTGAGAAACAGACACCTGATGAGTGGACTTTCTGCAACTTCATATATGTAATCCAACTTAAGTAGCAGTAACCTTATCAAGCATCCATTACCTCCTTAATTCTCTTCTAATGCAACTTTGAACCATTTGATGACTGATGCAGGATTCAACTGAACATAAAATCTTTCAAGAAACTTGTATAATTGATTGGCTGCATCTTGTAAGCAAATGATTCACAATAGCATTCATTCCATAGAAGCAGCACATGAGATCTCATGCCTTACCCCTCTTAACCAAACCATCCTTCATTCATTCTATACATTAATAGCCAATCATCAAAAATCCTCTGCACAACATTTCTAAACATGACCACAACAGAAGAACTTTAAACCACCAAAATTAAGAATGTAATAACAAAATTTAAGCATAAAGTAAATGCTTTCCCACCTCCATAATTTTTTGTCCTCCACTTGAGGGTCTATAATTAAATGTATATCATCCAACTGGCATTTAAGTTTGCAGAGCTTCTTGTTGAGCCAAAATCAAAGGCCTCCTGATTCTAATGATCCATCTGTGACCACACTGTTTATCCACCACATTGGAATTTTAGTTTCTTGCAATGAGAAGAGAATAGGAAAACAATATTATGCCTAAGAAAGTATTCCTTCCTTCTCTTATACCAGTTTTGAGTCCAAACTTGAAGACAACTCCCACTATCAAGGAAGCAAAATTAATTGTTCAGCTATAAGGAAATAATTCTAAAATTTCAAAGTAAGATAATTTTTTCTTGTTTTCTTCTTTTATGGAGAAATATATAGAGCTGAGTATGAAAGGCAGACCATGTCATGTTGAGTTTGACGATAGTATTAGAGATAGCCCCCGAAGTGAATGTTTGGTGAGGCCCAAGTATCTAAGCAAGCGATTGTAACATAACCACCACATGCTCTCACATTGCAGCAAATTTGGTAAGAATTAAATGAAACAATACTATGGGCAAAAGAAGTCAGAGGCTTTTGGTCTATTTCAATATCTAGATAGGGTTAGATATCTATATTTGTATCAGAATTTTGCCATCTGGAACGTTCTTAACACAGATATGGTGCACTTGTTTTCTTTATCTGGATATCCAATGCATTACATCTGAAAGTCAAGTTTACATATAATAATATATAGAAATGAAATTAGTTGCTCAATCGTTCTATCTCGGCACATTTACTTTTTCTCTTTTTATCTTCCGTTTTACATATAGCTGCATAAGTTAGCACCCATGAAAGACCCATAACTCAGTTTGAATACAGTAATAAAAAGTGGATATGAATAAGTTTTCTCCAATCAATCCATATCTGATCCATCTTCAACCCTGAAGGAAACAAATAAATATAGCATGATTATGATGCAGCAAACATTGACAACGATGCCCTAAGAAACAATCCTGCCTATTAGATGAGAACTGAGTACTATGGGCTGATCCTTTTAATCATGGAGCAAACAGGCTTTAAGCCCAAAAGTTAATATACCAACAGAGGAAACCTTACTATGGGTGCATGCAGCTGGATTTGGTTTGATTTAAAGGCAAAATTCCAAATCAAAGAAAACTTATTTTATTCCCAGAATATGAAAACAAACTGAACTAAACAACATTTTTAGAGAAGTTTACAAATTAAAATAATAGGAAAGACATAACTGAGCTGAAGCTGTTCAAATCAGTTGATCTCTTTCAGGTCCGTATCCAGTTGTACCAAGGTACGATTTGGTTGAGGCAGCTAAACTGCATTTGGAGGTTTAATATGTGGAAATGAGTTACAAAGAATTAGAATACCCAATCAACGTACTTTTAACCCATAAACCCAAGCGAAAATAGCCCATTTAAAGTTGTGAATTAATATAAAGTCTCATTCATCCCATTTATTGTCCCCGATAACCCATTTTCTCACCAGGTGCTAAACATTAGAAAAAGAGTCTAGCGTTTCTAAGGCTAGACTCATCCACCTTCTAGGAGAGCCAATAGGTTTTGACACTTACATAAACCAAATAGCGTTCTTCAATCCATTTGTGTTCTCCACAACTCAAATGTGCTTGTTCGCACACAGAAGATCAATGTCCCTTGCTGTGGGAGAAGTAACTACTTCAGCAAAAGCCAGTGCAGTGGCTACCAACCACCGTCATCAGACATGTTGGGATTCAGCATTGGATTTCTTAATTTGGCACCATCTTAGAGGTGTCAAGCACCTTAATATCACTACAAGAATATGTGGACAAAGAAGATGATGATGCTTGGAAGCCTAATTGGAAAATGAGGACAATATTTGTGTATGATTTCTCGAACCATGTGCCCTAAATAGTGCAGGTTGTTTGTGAGATTGTGGTCATGGCAAGTCCAAAGCTGAAGAAATGCTTCCTGAAATTACAAGATAGTTTACAAGTTTTAAGATTGTGAACAAGTTAAGGCTCCTTTAGGCTTCTTCTAGTCACATGCTTTCATAAGAAAAAAAGAACTTTTTCTTTTCATTTGTTCCAAACAAAAAAAAAAAATCGTTGCACATAATAATGGACAGAATTAGTCACTGTAGAAGACCAACCAAAACATCATAACATGATTATAAGTTTCAAAGAACTTTGAAAAGTTTCAAGCATGTCTTATTATACAAAAAATAAACTATAAACAACATCAGTATCAGGCCTTTGTCATGTGTTTCAATTAAGTTTCAAAAACCAATGCCATATCATGCAGCAATTACTAGAACAGGGTCTAAGAGCAAATGATTAGTGTTTGCATCATAGCTTAATGACTTGGGGTGAAGCAACCTGTTCTATTGTAGTGATTTTGATCAATAAAAACTTTGGAAGCACAAAATTTTTGCTTCAAAGATCTGAAGAACATAGAGATCAATTTTCTAACAATGAAAATATTAAAACATTAGGAAACGGCATGACCTGCATGAGGCTCCTGACAGTAAGGGTCCACAAGAGGCGATCTATGCAATCTCATCTAGAAAATCACCATCGAGAATTTGTATCTCAATTTCTCAATTTTTATTATCAACTAGAAGAAGAATGAGACTGAGAAAGGCTTAAACTCTCTTTATGCACAAAAAAAAATCTCTTCATTGACAATTAAGAATTTAGAAGAATATGATTTAGAGCATCATCTTACATGCAGGAGTATAGATTCTAATTGTTAGCAGTTCTACACCATCGTCGAAGCATAAAAATTGTATTTCATACCTACAAGAACATAAGAAGATAAGCTACTAGCACAAATGTAAAGTCATACAATAAAACCATTATTTAAATGCAAGGAAAAATTCATAGAAAATGGTTTTCCACTGAGAAACCCTTTCAGATGTTTGGTTAGAAATAAAACCCAAACAAAAATCTAAAAAACTCTTATCAACATTTCTGGGAGAATTATCTTCTTTTTTTTTAGATATATTTTAATTCCAGAAAACGAAAAGAAAACGCTTTCTTATCCACATTTCTGCGACATTTGACATTCCGAGGATCCAAGAAAACCCTTTCTTGACAACCCAAAAGAACCCAACATTTCTTGAAAAAGATGAATCTTCACACAACTGCAACGCGTTTCACCGAGCTCCGAGTTCGAAGTGCATCTCAGAACATCCCGTAATGACTAACAGCAGAAAACGACTCTTTCCAACCGAACGGTTATTTGACATGTCAAGAAAACTCTTTCCTGAGAACACCCAGAATAATCTTAAAACCGATGAGTTGCTCCACCTCATCTCAAAGCAGTCTGAGAAGATCAACAATCGACTCTTCAAGAGATGCTTTCGGAAAATACGAAACGCAAGGAATCAGAGCAGCAACCTCACCGTTGCTCCGGGGCCCCATTGGAACGGCCGCGATCGGCGGGCAGCACGGCATCATCCGCGTCCAGGCGCAGTTCCCCTCCGCCACCGAAACAACAACCCTCTAACGTTCGAACGTTAGGGTTTCGGCCACCAAAGAGATGATCGCGTGTCGGAGAGGTAAGTGAGAGGGCCACGTGTCGCGATGCGAGAAAACGATAGGCGAACTGGAAGTTTACGTATGTTCAACGGCTTTATGAAATCTTCTTTAAGCATGCGGATCGAATTTTCGGATCGGGTTTTACCAGGTAACACATAAATCTAACTTTTCTACTCGTTATATGTGTTTTGAAACGGGTACGGGAACGGGTACAAAAATAAATATCCATTAGTAGAGAAGATTTATAAGACACTAAAAATTGAAGAAGAGGGCCTACATAAAAAGATAAAATAAAGGTGCACACAGCCTTCTCCACCGTTGGTTTTCTATTCGCAAATCTTAAAGTACAAAATTCACCATTGGTTTCATACGTTGATGTTGATCTAAATCTAATGGTTTGATGCATGCTCAAGCTTGATTGAGAGGGCGGTCTTCTTAAGTATTCCATTTTGTGATCACGGTCTGGTGTCACTGGAACCCACCAATCCGACCAATGAGAAGGCTTTGTTTCCTGGACGATGTTTGTGTAAGGACAGCTGGAGCTGAACTCAGGAAATGACGACCCCAATCTCGAATCTCGACGGAGCTCGGCGGGCGTTTTGTCCGCGTTTGAATAGACACGTAGGTGCGCCAACGAGAGGCGGTGGAGACCCCCACAACTGCGAGGCCTACCTGGGCGACCAATCACCGCAGCGGGCGGCGCGAGGCAAAGACGACGGCTCCCACGAGATCTTTCCTCCGTGCTACGTGGCTCTAGAAGCTTCCCTGCGAAGACGATATCCCGGGCCCCACGCCGTTAGTCTAGAAACTTCCATTCACCCCCTTATTTTATTTTCAGTCCCCTCTTATAACCCCTTCCTTTCGGCTTCCACCGACGTCGACGACGAAGAAAATATCTCTCACCGCTCGCCGAACCACCGAGCTGTAACGCAGCGCGTTTTAGTAAGTGTTGAGCTCACACTGTCCCGCCGCCATCTTATCCTTTCCTCTTCCTCTGCCAGTCAGTAAGATTGCGTGTTACCGTGTTTGATCCGCTGTTCCCTGAACATAGTGAACATATATTTGCAGGCGAGTCCATATCTTGCTCTCGTCCCTTTTCTTGATCCCGCGCCTCCTTTTCCTATTTTCGTTCTATTGCGACGGTTAGTTTGCCTAATTGCTTTAACACCCGAAAAGAATCAACTGTTGGCTCTTGAATTTTGTTTCGTAGCCACTCCTATGCATTGGTAAATTTTCATTTGTTTTTGTCGATTACTTTGCATTTCTTGAATCAAAGTCTCATCTTGCTCTGCTCGATTTGTCCATATCTTGCTATCTTTGATCCGCTCAAGAAGTTTTATCTTTGTTGATCTTTAATTTTAGTTTACATGTTTTTTTTTTAGATTGTTGTATTTGGTGGATGCCTTACCAAAGCTCTCGCTCTAATTTGTAGTAGGTCTTGGTTTCAATCATGGATCCACTTCTCGATATACTGAACGAGGAGTACCTGGAAGCGAGTTCCTTTTACACACAAGTTCCTCCAGTGGAGCCTCCTCGGCCCATGAAGGGACTGCACGAAGTTGGGCCGCCGCCTTTCCTTTCGAAGACCTTCGACATGGTGGACGACCCGTTAACCGATCAGGTGGTCTCGTGGAGCCTCACGAATAATAGCTTCGTGGTCTGGGATCCCCACGCCTTTGCTATGACTCTGCTGCCACGATACTTCAAGCACAGAAATTTCTCCAGCTTCGTGAGGCAGCTCAACACATATGTAAGTGTTTGACGTAATGCCTGTATGGATTTTCATATGATTCTGTTTAGTTCTTTGCATGTGGAAAGAGGACGAAGTTGGAATTTATTTTTTCCTTTATCTTCCTTAGGATTTAGGTGCAAATGACTTCTTTTTGCATCTCAGTATTTCTTGTGTGCATAAGATATATTTATATTCAAAGCGGATTATAATTTGTCATAAAACTTAAGAATTTGGAAGATTGCAACGATTTTGTAGTTTGTTATGTGGCTTTCGTTGATTTTGATTTGTTCATCATTAGACTGGACAATGGGTTGGAATTGGACTCTTTGATTTACAGTTTTTGCCCTATATTATCTTAAGTTGTTGCATTAACATTCTTTTCAATTGTTGAAATATATACATCAAGCATGTTCTAGTTGATCTTATTGACAGCCTTTGGCACCAGGTTGCCAGGGACTTAGATCATTGAGATTAAATTCATCAAGAAGTTTTGTGTTGATTTGTTTTGTTTTTTTTTTCGTTCTGGATGAGAGCATAGAGAAGTTTTGAAAATCCAATTAGCCAACACTTTGATATAGTTTGATTGTATAAATAATTTGTAGATAACTGTCAATTTTGAATCATAAAATAGTCATTGTTGGCAGTAAAATTGGTCACTAAGTTGAGACACCAATTTATTAAAACCATATAGAAACAACAAATGATTCTTCTTGCCTATTAATTTTCAGTTTCTCTTTAGCATTAAAATCGGATTCCTGTCAGATGGAAGTAATTTAAAGTCTCATCTTACCTTCATCATATGTTGGCTATTTAGATGAGGGAGTGATTCATACAGAGTAGGTCATTCTGTTTCATTCATATTGTCATGCTTCAGTAGGTTTAATATCCAGATTTTGAAGAGTTCTAGCATTTAAATACTATCAATAAAGTTTTCACATAGGTTTCTGTAGTCACAGTACATCAACTCTCACATTATACTCGGTTACTTTTTTTTTCTGGCAACAATTAGCAAAAACTACACTGGTTATTATTCTCTATCTTTGCACCTTTATGATGCTATTATGGGTGTCTTTTTTTTTCTTTGTAATGGAATGTGCTTTGAGTGTGAAGTTGATAAAAACTGAAATATGTTGAGCCCAACTGAGTGATTTTTGCATCATCTTTTATTCTGACATGCACTAAATTCTCGGAACCATTTAGAACTGGAGCAGATGCTAAAATGGCAGATCACTTCTTCTTGCAAATCAACTCACTGATGCAGAAGAACTAAGTACCTTTTATCCTTCTTTGTTATCAATGATCATTGAAATGGTTAGAATTCCTTATACAATAATTTTTAATTTAATATAAGATAGAACAGATTTACTGATAACTATTATCTGTTATATTAATAGTAGAAGGCCAGGGAGAAGAAACAATATAAAGAAACAGAAAGATTATGTATGTTGAAATTTCTCTTGCTGTAAAAGTTCTTTTAGAGGTAAAATTGTTAGCATACACATATTCGTTGTCCTGCCATTGTATTCTTTCATCTTTTTTATGTTTATTAACCTGCACCAAATTTTTGTTTTTAGAGGATGGATTGGAAGACTATCATGCTTGAGGCTTCTCATCAACCATCATTTCACTACTGGAACTTCTGTAATATGATAGGCTTCAAGTCTCTCAAATTCAAAAGAATTTGCCAGATTGCTTCATTTGATAGTCTGTTTTTTCCTACTTGTTTTATCACTTGCTTTCAAGTCCAGCTACTAAGTCTTGGTTTCCTCAGGGTTTTAGGAAGGTGGACGCAGATAGATGGGAATTTGCAAATGAGGGATTTCTTAGAGGACAGAAGCATCTCCTCAAGATCATCAAAAGAAGGAAACCACCTTCTTATCCTCCTCCAAGGCAGCAATCCACAGGGCCATTCCTTGAAGTTGGGCATTTCGGGCTAGATGGAGAGATTAACAGGTTAAAGCGGGACAAGAACATTCTGATGGCAGAGGTGGTAAAGTTAAGGCAGGAACAGCAGAACACTAGAGGTGAGCTTCAAGCCATGGAAGAAAGGTTACAATGCACGGAACAAAGACAGCAACAGATGATGAACTTCTTGGCACGTGCTCTACAAAGCCCTGACTTCTTTCAGCAACTGGTTCAGCATCAAGGGAAAAGAAAAGAGCTCGAGGAAGCCATTTCAAAGAAAAGGAGACGACCAATAGAAGCAGGGCCCTACCATGGTGAAGGGGAGACGAGCCAGAGTCAGGAGATTGAGCCTCCATTTGATGTTGAAACAGGACAAATAGAAGGGAAATATGGCCCTGAAGTCTCGGAATTGGAAGATTTAGCGCTGAAAATACAGGGACTTGGAAGGAATAAGGAGGATGAGGGCAAACAAGATGTGAAAGAAGAAGGTGGAGATACAGAATTGAATGATGAGTTCTGGGAGGAATTGTTGAATGAACAGATTGAAGAGGAGAAGGGCAGATCAGAGAGTAGGAAAGGAGGCGATGATAATGATATTGGTTTATTGGCTGACAGACTAGGCTATCTAAGTTCCACTAGTCCCAAGTAGAAGAAACATATATGCATCCCTACTTTTTTCTCTTATCTTGGTTCTCTTATACCAATTTTAGCATTTAAAGGTCACATTTGACTGGACAAGTTTGTATTCAGGAAGGTCTAGACAAGGGTGTTGCTTTACCCCCAAGACATATTCTTCTGTCTATCCTTCTCTCATGATGCCGGTCTGTATATGAATGATCATTTGGTTATCTATTTTCTGAGTTACTTGTATATTAATTATTTGGTTATCTATTTTCCGAGTTACTCAAAATTTTCCATTGTTTTGAGCAGATCAGCAGGGTAAAGGAACATGCATCATTGACTCAGGAAGACATAGTTAGTCATCCAAAGGTGGTTTGTTATTTCTTAGGCATCATTTGCTGCATTAGGCTATCCACTAACTAACTAATATTGCTCTAACTGCTTTCATTGTTCTGACAGGTTCTTGAAGTATCTGGTTCTGACTAGAGATTAGTCGTGGCTCAAATAAACACAATTGCCTCAACATTTCTTCCTGTGTTTTCTGCAACCATGTAGGCAATCTTTCTTAGTTGAAGTCTACAGAGTGGATCAACCGTTTCTTGTGTCAGCAAGGTGACATGCATCTGCTGGTCTTTGACAACAGAAGGAAGGTTTGTTCTTTGTAACACATGGCTATTGCCGATTAGATTGTTCAACATTATAGTCATTTTCATATCTTGTCTTTCTGCTTATTCCAAATTGTTTGATAGTAATGAATTTGTTGGCTGGTTTCTACTGGCTTTCTGAACAATGAAACTTGCAGGAGAGTCTCTGCAGGTGAGCATTGGTAGGTTGTATCTGTTTTCTCTCCATGTGTGAGATCTGTTTCCCAGATAATGCCATGGCATGTGAGAAGAATTCACTGATCACTCCAACTATTGGATTTGTTGTACTAGAAAATGATGGTTGTAAGTAGCCTTGTGCAATGTGTTATCTTGAGCAGTAAAACCAAGAAGTTAAAGACACTTCCAACTCACAATTGGGCCACTTTACAGGTTTAAGTACTAATTTTGACTGTTCTTGGCCAGCATATTCATAGGGACCAGCATATTCATAGGGACACTACTTACCCAAAATATCCAAATGCATATACCATGATGTATCAGTGTATTTGATTGTAAACTGAGAGAAACTAATGATGTATCGAAATCACATTCATGTAATAATATATTATCTATTAGGTGCTGACATAGCGTCTACATTAGCACATGGAAGGTTGAAATATAAACCAGTTAGCATTACATTACTGTCAAACTGATGTGGCAAAATGTTAATGATCTAATGAACATATCCAACTACTCAATGGCAATGTTAATAATTTTATTTCAATTTGTTTATATTCTAATACATCAATTGAGGGTTGTAACCTTGAAAATTTTTGTGATAATATAATAGCTTTTGGAGTGGTCAAGATTGATATTTGAATTTGTCAAACAATAAATACTTTACAAGGCACTCTACAAATGTTTTAGTAAATGATAAGAACTGGTATATGCCTTTGTTGATACAAGCTTAGAAAATGTATTTGACTCCTGAATGCTACAGCTACTGAATGCTATCCTGCAGTGATCCTTCAGTCAATTTGTGTTTATTGGTTGATTCGCAACTAAATCCCACAACTTTTACTTTTAATTGGAGAATTGTGAAATAGTCATTTTAGCTGAGTTATTCCTCTTTGATTTAACTGGTCTGAATATATGTTGTCATGTGACTTAACAAAAAAAGAGTTTTCTTTTTAGGAAGTTGAGCAAATAATTTGCAGTGTTAGAAATACATCCATAAACACTGATCATCATCTTTCATTGCCAATATCTTCAAAATTTCTTCATAAAAGAAAAAAAAATCTCCAAATATTTCCTCCACTCAACACTCCATCTAAAGAAGCAATCAAGAACCTTTTGATCTCCAGCATGCAAAGAACACTAAGAATTGCATGCACCATGTGCCTCCTTGTTGTCATTGCAGTGAGAAAATTCAACCCATGCAAGGGAATAATTCTTTTTATTCTGGAAATATCAGCGCATGCGCAAAGGTGATATGATCTCTCCAATGCATTTGACTATAAATTATGGTGATGATTCCTCAAAGGCTAAATGATTAAGGAAGAGTAGTATAAGAAGGTACTACTGAATTATTATTGAGTAATCAGCAATATGAGGAAGGTGAGGAGGACCACATTCTATCAAGAAAAATATGGACCACTTTCATCAGATACCTGATTGATTATAGGGTTCCTCTAGGATATTTTTCGTTGTCAGCACTCCATACATGCAATAGCTGAAGTGGCATCAACATTAAAGTCACTGTTTAGTTTGCCAAATTATAATGCCCTCCATAATATCCAGTAGACCTGTGTTTCTTCCATCTAATTCATAAACCTATTTGATCATAAACTGTCCTCTATCAGTGGTACAAAGCTGATTACTTATGGAAGGTACTGAGGATGCTAATTTGTACAAGCTGCTATGTTTTGTACTGCCTTCCATGGGTAGGGATAACATGCATGCAAACAAAGAGAATAAATGTGGTCAGTCAGCTTCAGCATGTAGTTTCCTAATGCTGTGCTTTCTGCCATCCAACTTCTGCTCTGAGACAAGGAGACAGCTTGCTGACTCAAAGTTAAAGATTATGTTGCATTCGACAGGATAAAACACATGTTTCCTTGAGGTACTTAACATGGAAGCAATTGACAACAGTTCTCATCTCAAAGCCACTTATTACTTGTAATTCCAAGGCCTCAAGTTTCAGACCTGAAAGGTTAAATGCATTCTTTGTCACCGGTTCCAGACTTTATCTATATTAAAAACAGTGTCTAATATGAGTTTCAAAGTTATATTTTGCCTTATTGGATTTCTTTCTCCCTCTTGATTACGAGATTTTTGACAGTTTCACTTTCACCCATCCTCTCTTGTAAGCCCCTCTTCTACCCCTAAAAGTTTTCCCTAATTTGCGGGCGAACACGTGACAATAGCAACTGCATCATCAGTTGGCGATAATGATGAAAGGCCCGAATGTGATTCTACTGGAAGCAGCACCCACTTCTCGGGTCAACCTCTACAGGAAATCTAAAAGAGTGGGGGAATGACAACTGGATGCTTCACTAGAGGAGAAGTTAGAGCGGATCCAAAGTCATGTGGCGCTCTATTCAGAGCTGGATCCTGACGAGGTCTTGTCCACCTCGTCAGTTGAGGAGTGGCATATGAGTTTATATGATAAGCTTATCATATAAATTTTGAGTTATGGGTACTCCCAAGCCACCCTTGCTAGATCTCCTCTGGTGGAAGCTGCGATCAGAAACCCTAGCCATGGAAGGGACGATGATGACCTAATCTACTGGCCATGTATCGTTATTTAGAGATTTTTTTCTAATAAAATTAAATTATTCCTCACTTAAATTGTATTAGTGTTGTCACACTTTATAAAGATATTTTTCAAGCATAGTTTAGTTTTCTAAAGTATGTTTCATCTAAATAACTTGTGCATAATATGCATTTACTATAATATATTCAGCTTCAATCGTAGATAGTGCAACACAATCTTCCTTCTTAGATGATCAAAAAATAAGTGCATAGCTTAGAAACTAATAAGTTCCAAATGTACTTTTTATATATATTCTACATCCTATAAAATCAGTAAATAATCAACTCAAAATTATCAAATTTGAAGTACCATAACCCTAGTAATAGTACTCGTTTGAAGTATCTGAAAATTCTCTTTATAATATTAAGATAAGACTATTTGAAATTTGATTGGAACCTAACAGAAAGACTTACGCTAAACATAATATCAATTTTTATAGTATTGAGATACAATAAACTTTCTATCATACCTCTATAAGTTATCAAAAATTTCACTACTAATATCAATGTTCAATTTTATAAATACACTCATTGGTGTATACATAGTTCGAAATTTTTCTATGTTAGATCTTTTAAGTAGGTCATGAGTGTACTTAGTTTAATTAATAAAAATTTTATCATTATATTATTTAATTTGTAAGCCTTAGAAAAATATTAGTTCACCCATTAAGCTCATAATTTTGACAAATGATTCACATAAAGCTTTATTAGTAGAGTGAAAAATAATATCATCAATATAAATTTAAATAATAATAATAATATCATTAAAAATTTTAATAGATAATATAATATTGATCTTATTTTTTAAAAATTTATTTTAATTTTAAAAAATTAAGTCTCTCGTACCAAGCATTAGGAGCTTGTTTTAACCCGTAGAGAGTCTTAGATAATTTATAAACATGATTTGAATAAAAAATATTTTTAAATCTAAGTGATTATTTAAGATAAACTTCTTCTAAAATAAAATCATTAAGAGAAATAATTTTAATATCTATTTAAAATAATTTAAAATTTTTAAAACAAGTATAGACAAGGAGTATTCTTATGATATCAAGTTTAGCCACAAGAGCAAATGTTCCTTTATAATCTATATTTCTTCTTAATTAAAACTATTGGCTGCTAATCTAGTTTTGTTTTAAACCAAGATACTTTATTTGTTTTACTTATTTTTAAAGACTCATTTAGTATCGATTACAAAAATGATCATTAGGTCTATAAATAAACATTCAAACTTTATTTTTTAAAATTAATTTAGCTCTTCAAGTATTACCGAAACTCGAGTAATATTTAAGAGCATCATCAATGCATTAGATTCAATTTGAAATAGAAAAACAGCATATGCATAATTTTCTTTTAAAAAATAAGTTTTAAATATTTTTTAATAAATTCTCAATAATTAGCTTTTTACGATGTTCATCTACCTATTTTCATTCTTTGGGTGAGAATTTTTTATAAATAAATGTATCCAAGTTATTTTGGAGAGTGAAATTATCATTCAAATTTAATTTTTCAAGTTTAAAACAATCATCATCAAAATTAATTTTCATAGTTTGAGAAGATTCATAAATAGATTCTTCAATGGCTTAAAGATCCTTTACTGAAAACTCTATAAACTTTGGAAATAGAAGAGTATAGAAAATATATCTTCATTGAATTTAGCATCAATTTTTTTTTAAAGCATGGTTGTTATTTAAAATAAAATATTTATAATAAAAAATTTTAAAATATGAAATGTTAAATCTTTTATTATTCCATAACTCATAAGGAGTTTTAGATAAATGTGACATAATAAGGACCTTATTCATTATATAGCAAGTCATATTAATAGCCTTGACCAAAAAATATTTAGGTAAGCTATATTTATTGAGCATGGTCCTAGCCATCTACTATTAGTTCTTTTTTTTTTTTTTCAATAACTATGTTGGTTTCTTAGAGTGGAGAAGTTATAAGTCATAAAACTCTTAAAAAATAAGACTTTTAAATTTACCACCATAGTAACTATGAATAGATAAAATTATAAAATCTTTTCTTTTTGGACTTATTTATGTAACTTAATAAAATATTTAAATAATAATTTTTATATTCTAAGAAGTATGTATCCATTATATTAATCAATAATTACAAATACATATTTATTATCTCTTAGACTTGTGATATAAATAGATAAGTTTACATAAATTAGATGTAGAGGTATAGAGATACTTATTTGGTTTTTTGAGTTTAAAGCTATTTTTTATATTTTTTTTAATTGGCATAAATCATAAATCTTATCTTTAATAAATTTGAATTTAGGTTTTTTTATAAGTTTTTTAGTTTCAATTTAAGAATTTAATTTCATATTAACATATCCTAATTTCCTATGCCCATGCATCATGAAAGTTATCATGGTATAAATATTATCATTTCTTAAAACAATCAATGATTTATTTTTATTGTCAATGATAATTCAAATTTTACTTAAAATCTTTTGTCACAAAGTTAGCTAATACTTATTAAATTATGTTTCAAGTCATACCAAAAAGTATATCTTCAATCAAAATACTTGATTTCTTAACAATGTATATGATGTTAATGTTTTTTTCTTTGTTGTTATCTTCAAAAGTGACATATCATTCATTTCGATTGGTAAACTTTGAAAAGATTATGGATTTCTAATCATATATATTGAGCATCTACTATCAAGATAAAGTATTTTCTCTCGACTCTTGCTTGGATAAGTACCTATAAGAAAGAAAAGATTGATTTTAGTACCCATATAAGTTTGGGTCCTTCAAGGTTAGAAGTACCTTTCTTATATTTAGAGTTTAGATTCAATATGGTTCCTCTAGAGACCCAAACAAATTTTGTATATATATTAATATTTTTTATGATAGCAAAATTAAGCATAATAACCATGTCTATCACAAAATTTGCATATGCCTTTAAATGAGGTATGTGCTCTTGAGATATATAAGATTGGTCTTTTAATAAACTTAGTCACACCATATTTGATTTTATTGGAATGAAAACCAATTCATTCTCTTTTAGAAGTTCTTATCTAGCTAACATCATATCAAGTGATTTATTTTCAGAAGATTTTGAGTTTCCACATCTAGGGTAAGGAATAAAAGATATTGAGTAACATTTATCATGAGTATTTTTACTATATTAAACTCATTAATATGTAAAGCATGAACATTTTTTAGTGAACTATATTTTTTATCAATCTTTTTAAATCCATCATATAGGTCATGAAATACTTTAAAAAGTTCTTTATGCGATAAAGAGGTTTCAGAGTAATTAGTTACCTCGTTATCAAATATTATAAGGGCATAATTTTTTTTTTTTTTGGTGATTTGTACTTCTATCGTAGTCCGAGCTTTCTTCATTTGACCATTCTTTCTCTTGATAAATTTTTTTCTTCTTTTCCATGTACTTTATATATCATCTCATAGGTCATTAATAACCTTATGAATTCTTCAAATGAAAGATTGTTTAAATTATTTTCTTCTTGAATTATGATAATTCTTACATCTTAGTTCTTTGAAAGTGACTTAAGGATCTTATGTGATGGATCATGATTAGAAAAAAATTTGCTAAAAATATTTAATCCACTAATAAGATTCAAGAATCGAATAAATATATCATCAATGGATTCTTTTGGCATCATCATAAACTACCCAAAATCAAGTAAACTTATGCCATTGTGGATAATTTTCAAAGTATGCCAAATATTAAAAGTAGTTTTATAAATATTATAAATAAATATTATATTTAAAACATATAAAAATATTTATATATTTAATACATGTTTTTGAAATATGTAGATGTCAAGATTTTCTTTATACTTGTACAATTTATGACAACTTAACTTTACATGCATTTTAAAATCATTACTTATTAATGTAAAATGTTTAAATATCAAATCCTTCATCATGCTTATATAGTTCACAAAATATCAATTTCATATATATTTCAAATCATAACTTCTTAATTATACTTTTCAAAATAAAATATCTCTAAATATATTTTTATAATAAAAGTATAAGTATAGCTAATGTCACATACCAAAGCATAAATATTATAGTCTAAAGACTATTATTAACTTTTCATAAATAAGCATAATATAGTTAAGGATTAAGTGCAAGTATAACTAACATGTCGAAGCAATAGTCATAATAGTACTAATAGTTATGGCCATGTTATATTCTCGTAATAAGATCTAGAATCATGTTTAACCCTAATAATATAGGTAACACATATCTCTCTATGTCAGAGTTTAAAAGAAACTAGTTTCTGAATACATATTAATATTTAACCTTGAGTTCAGATCATCATCATACTCACTAGACAATTGTTATATCATAAAAAATATAGTAATTATTTTTTACCAAACTAAGAGTTTAGATAAATCTTTTAACAGATCTTTTTAAAATTATGTATTTTTAATTATTTTTATATATAATATTGAATGGATATTTTTATATAATCAAGATAACATAAACCAATAAATACTTATAACATGCAAATAGCTATTCAAACCATATGCTTTTCCAAATCATCAACATAGAGATTCTTTTACAATGCTTTTAAATAATAAAATGACTTATAATTCATGTAAATCATAAATATTTATAAATAGTAAATGCATGCATTAATATTTCTAAAAATAGATTAAACAACCATCAGATGTCATATATCCTTGATATAAGCATCTTGTGATCTTTTCTCTCATTTTCTTTTTTTTTTCTCAAACCGTTATTTTTCTCCTTTTATTTTCTTCTTAATATAAATATCTAATTACTTAAGAACATCATGATTCATTAATCTATAATTCAAAATATGAATATAATTAATGAAAATATAAGAGAATTCAAAATCATACATAAAATAATTTTCTTGAATTTTATCTCTCTAAATCGATTTGGCATCAAAACAAAACCTTCATAATTTTTTCTCTTAATTTTGTTTTCTCATTTCCTTTCTTTTCTCTCACTCCTCAATTTCCCTCTCGTGAACAATTTTTTTTATTTTTGTATTTTTCTTTTTTCTTTCTCATCCTTTCCTTCTCTTCTTCTTCTTCTTCTTCTTCTTCTTCTTCTTCTCCTACTTTCCTTTCCTTCCCCTTCTTCTTTCTTTAATTTTTTCACTCTCTCACACCCGATCCTCTATTAGTTTTTTTCTTCTTTCTTTTCCTCTATCTTCCTTCTCCCTTCTCTTCTCCTTTCTATTCTTCTCCCCTTCTCTTTTCCCCTCTTCTTCTTCTTCTGTTCTCTCTCTCTGTTCATCCTTTCTCTTCCACAAACTCCCACGCAGCAGGCAGCCTCTGTTTTCCTCGTGAGAGGTGCAGAGAGGCAGACGCTGGAGAAGAAAACCCTTTATTTTATTACTTTTTTAATTTAATCTCTAACAGTTTCATATTTACATTTTGTTCCTTAAAAAAATCTGAGATTTTACTATAGACTATCTTAGTCAACAAAGCCCTTAGTAAGATTCAAGACTGATTTAAGAGGTTTATTATCTCAGGCTGGAAAGACTATCCTTATCAGCTCGCGGTCCATAATACCATATTCTCATACATGTCTTAAATGAATACTAGAGTTTCTAAGAGGATTACTAAAAGAACGAAGAGAACCACTAGAGAGTTCTTCTGAATCATGCGGACCACAAGAACAAAATGAACTTGATAGGATGGGACACTATCACTAATCCTAAAGAAGAAGATGACGACTATTTGTGTCCAACAATTTACTTCCCTGTTGAACAATAAGCATCTGTTGTGGGTGAGGTTCCTTCCTGGCAGTTGTTGCAAAGCTTTGAAACCCTACTGCTTCTGATCTGCTCACATATGGAAAGCATGAAGGCAGGTCACCAAATGTTACGTTAACTCTTGCTCAAATCCTATAACTTCTCCTAATCCCTGAAACCCTAAGGCCTCTTCGTCTGAAATCTCACCCTTGAGATAGATCTTCATAGCTTACCAGCCTAATCAAATTTACATTCAAATCCATCTTATGGATGTGTGTGCCTTTCCCATCTCCTCCTTTCTCTACAAATCATGTAGCTCAAAATGATTTCTACTCTCCTCATCTTTTTTCTTTGGCTTTTACTTCATTTTGAACTTGAGTTGACTTCAGCACTCGATCCAAACTGCTTCAAACTCTTGGCGTGCTGCTAAAAGCAATTCTTTTGCCTCGCATACTGATCTCCTGCATTTGTTTCGTCTCTATGAATGCCTTATCTCCATATCTTCAGCCTGTATCTTCCTCCCTCCATCCAAGCTGATGGAGGTTGTCCTGCGAAGTGCCCAAGGGAATGAGTGAAGCTGCCAGCATGATCTAGCTCAGAGACCAAAACCACTCCCCGAGTACCATTCTGCCATCTCTATTGGAGATGCCAAAGAGTGAAATAGAATTGATGTCAGTCCTGGCTAGCTAGGTCATGCTCTGGCAGCTTCATTTGTTCCTTGTTGGACACAGGGAGCAGATCCACCACTCTCATCACAGACAAGAACAGGGAGGAGAACAGCAGTGTAAGCACGCTTTTTCTTTCCTTGCGCTGTTTGACATGGCCATGCATGCTCCTTGACCATGTTTATCCATCGATTCTCTTATCAGCAGGCGCACTACTCCACAGCAAGAAGGATCTTCTTTGCCTGCCCTTTCCATGCTACTCTTCTTATCTTTGTCTGTTGAAGGATGCCTTTCGTCATTATCGTATTACTACAACAACACTGGGATCTAATGTTTGTGCTAATATTCCTTCAAGCTATATTTCCATGGATTCTTCACTTCTACGTTGTCGTTGTATGTGTCAAAAGTATACCTGAAACCTTGACAGGATACAAGTTAGATTACACAAGCTGATATTACTAAAGCTTCGCCTCCACCATGGTGCAGTCACTGTTGCCCACACAAAATGAAGGTGAATGTAGCGTGGATCTCCATTGTGCACTGGGTTTCATCTCTGTAAGTGCTAACATTTTGCTAAGATCAGGACTTACCTTGGTGTGCATATGCATGTACATGAAATAATCAATATACATTATTTTGATTTCAAAAAAATCCTGTTGAGATAGACATATTCTATTATCAGAAAATGAAAAAAAATATGAAAATTCAAGTGAATGTGCTAAAAGAAGCACAAGTATTATATTGACTTAAAACAAAATGGAACAACATGACTTTGGATAACAAAAGTTTGAAAAAAAGAAGAAATCTATAATTATATGAATAAGATGAGTTGATTATTTCAAACTAAATGTGACAAAAATAAAGAAATTTTCTGCTCATTTTCATAGTTCTTTTGGTTTGGAAATTTGTTAACATTTGCTTATTACTTGTCTGTTCACTTCAATGATCTCTGTTTTCAGGTAACTGTAGGAATGTGAATTTTGGTTCTTGTTTTTGGATTATCTGTGATATCAGAAATGGGTCATAAACAACAGCCATGTTCAATCTTCTTGGAAGGTTTGGAGTGTGTTATTAGTCA
This sequence comes from Musa acuminata AAA Group, assembly GCF_036884655.1. Lineage (NCBI taxonomy): Eukaryota > Viridiplantae > Streptophyta > Magnoliopsida > Zingiberales > Musaceae > Musa > Musa acuminata. The sequence continues at coordinate 36,091,320 of NC_088332.1, read as the reverse complement.
TGGCAATGAGCATTTGCAGTCTTATTGGTGGCTGAAACTACTGCATGGATTCTTGATGACATCCATTCCTAAGTAGTAAGTAAATATCAATTCTGATACATCCTGGAATTGACAGGATTCCTTGGCAAGCACAGGATGTGTTACTTGTCGGCATTTCACCTGGATGTTAACAGAGAAGCTTGGCCTTTGAAAGATCTGAGTTGGGAGGTAGATCATCTGTGAATCAAATTCTGCAACTTTGAAAGCTATAATAGACTGTTGTGCTTGCACATACTTGCAGCGAAGCTTACCATTGTCGCCAATTGATGAGCGAATTGTGCTTGACATAATGGTCATGGAAGCATAGTTGATTACCATTTGTAAGGAGGATTGATCTGATCCATATCATAAACATCAGATTAAATACTCAGGATGTTAAGCAGGTGAGTCTTCAAGGATGTGATGTCACTTTTAGCTAACAACACAGTCTCAATTCTCACAAGTGATCGAAAGTTTTTAGATGTTAACCAATAGAAAAAATTGGTGACAATGCATTAAAAGTAAAAAGACAAAAAAAAAAGGTAAATTCTACGACAGAAAGAAAGCAGCAAACTTTGTGTCTCGAGTACAAGGAGACAAAGCATAGATCATAAGTTCAGACAGCCATCATCATCCGCGAGAACTCCTCAAAATTCACTTGTCCATCGCCGTCGATGTCAGCTTCCTTGATCATCTGGAGAACCTCTTCATCTGTCATTTTCTCCCCGAGATTGGTCATCACATTCCTCAGCTGCACACAGTAAGTTCATGGTTACTCGAACAACCAATAGAGTCAGATTCTAAATTCTCGAAGATCAGTACTGTTTTGAAGTTTTGATGCATCCCAGACAAAAATTTTCTTTGACAAGTATTCTGAAATGTGAAAACCAGATAACTTCAAGCCATGTACGAGTTAGCACCGACCGACGTTTACCTCACTGGCTGAGATGTATCCATTTTGATCTTTGTCAAAGACCTTGAAGGCTTCTCTTAGTTCCTCCTCAGCATCGGTCTCCTACAACTCCAAGAATAGACAAAAATGTCATTTCTTATCTTGAAACCAACCAGTTTGATTAAGTTGCAGACGTCCTCTATGTTTCTCAATTTACTGAATTCTAATTACTCATCTTGGATGCTTCTATCGATACCTTCATCTTTCGGGCCATTAGATTCAAAAATTCTGCAAATTCTATGGTCCCATTGCCATTGATATCGACCTCCCTGATCATATCTTTTAGCTCTTGTTCAGTTGGATATTGTCCCAATGATCCAATGACCGTCGCCAGTTCTTCCAGCGTAATGCAGCCTATCATGCCATCACGTTAAAAGGAGAAAACTCAGTGCCAAATCAACTCAGAGATTACAGAGTAAAATACAGAGCAGAAAATATTCATCCCAAGCATTAAAATGACCATAAGAATGATTCTCTCTTTGATGACGTGAAATTAAACTCTAACCTCGATAAGCACATATTACAACTTAGCATAATAACTTGAGAACTGAAAGCATCTGCAAGCAAGTTGTCAATTTTGTTCGGTTTGATATAGGGAAGCCTCCCGATAATAAGAATGAATTGTTTTCAGAAGAAAAATCATTCAGGAGAAGAAGAGAAATTTTTGCTTGGAGGTAAGTTGCTTAATTCGCCATGACTTGAAGAAAAATACTCATATAAGGAGAGTCGTGATGCGACATGAATATGGATTCAGCATTTATTTTTTGCTCAAATAAAGAAAGCATACAATCGTAAAAAGACCTTTTTTTAATTGTTGTTGCATTTTTGTTAGACCTGATCAAGTTAGAACATTCATTAGTCTCAAAGACAAAAGGGGTCTAGATTTTTAGAGCAAGTTCTAATCAACCAAAAACAAAGTTGAAATACCAATGAAAGATAAGCATATGTCAAGCATAAGAACCAACCCACAAAACATGCAGAAGCTTTAACGAACAACACACTAAGAGAACCAAGAAAGGAAATGAAAACCGAAAACAACATGAAAAGGTTGGTAGAAGAAGAAGAACAAACCATCTCCATCTTTGTCAAAGAGGCAGAAGGCTTCCTGGAGCTCAGATATCTGATCAGTTGACAGGCGAAGATCCATGAAAACCTACTAGCCCAGAAACCAACAGGAGACAAGAAGAAGGAAGGATGTTCTAAGGTGTGATGAAGGTGGAGGAAGAGCTGAAAGCCTCTTGTAGGCTTAGATTTGGTAGAGATGGGCAAGGGAGGAGGAGCTTTAGCTTTGGCTGAGTAGCCTTGGCTGTTCAAAAGGCTGGTCAAATGACCCACCCTTTTGCAATACAATGCATTATGTTGTTGCAGTAGAAGTCCAAAGGCAAGTAGAGACTGTACCACCAAACTAAAGTGATATCTCTAATTCTATTTGATCCAAGTTGCTCCACCCTGGTCGCTATTCTTTTCCTTTCCAGCCCAGCTCACAAAGAGAGACTCCATCACCTCCACTCCCAACCCTCATCTTCTTTGTTGCTCATCATCCTTCTGCTTTCTTTCTTTAGCTCATCCCCTTGTCTTCTTTCTCTTTTACACTTTTGCTTTTTTCTAGGAATCGATAATTGCACCCTCCATGCATTCGGACAGGAAGGAGAGAGAAGAGTCTCTCATAAATGAAAACTAGTACAATTCAATAGAGTTGGGGCACGTTACCATTGTGTAATATCCAGTTCTCACTGTTCCTTCTTACAGTTAGGTAGGTACTCTGACCATGCTAGATTTCTAACTGTGTGAATCTAACTGAAATTTAGTTGGCCTAGAGCTGAAATCGAATCAAGGTCGGTTTGATGATGTCTGAATCAAATTATAGATATCGAATCGTATCGTTACAAGTGGAGAGATAATGCATATTGCAAGAAAATAATTCTTTCCATTAAAATTTATAAACTCAGTGAGATATTATTATTATTTATCGTAACTGAAAGACGAAGAAAACATGAGATCATTTACTGTCATAATCTCTTGACAAGATTATGCAAAAGGATCAGTACTGATCCCGTTCAGCGCAAAGAGATGCCAAGACTTGAACACCTGCATTCTGTCTTCCCTTTCATCATCAGGTGAGAGGCATCATGTTCCACCTTTATCTTTTCCATGATTCTTTTCTTTGTTTGCTTCTCTTCTCTTTCCACAACACCCTCCGCGCTTGCTTAGCCCATACGCGAACGGGGAAGGGGGAGAAGCCGGCGGCGAGGATGGGGGGGTGGGGGGCGGTGTTGCGAGACGAACAAATGTTCACGGCCCTGCCTCTTACGGCCCTCATAGCCTACCAAGTGTTTCTTATTGGATGAACAAATGGGACCCGCAGGCACCAAACACCAAATCCGCGGGGCTATGTATGTGGCGACGAAGAAACAGGTGCTTGTACTTTTATTTGGTAGTTGGGCGGTTGGCACGCAGTAATTGTCCCACCGACGCCGCACTCGATTCTTACAAATATTTGTATTTATTTATTCTGATAATACCACAAAATCATTATTTTTTATGTATATTTTCTTTTTTTTTTCCTTATTGGTGCATTTGATTTGGAGCTACAAAATTACATATAAATTCCTCTAGAATAAGTTTTTTTTTCTATATGAATAAATATTAGCTGTGACACAGGTGAGATACTAAATTCTAAGCCACAATTTGTTATGATATCATGACAAGGATTTTAATCTAATAATCATTAATTCCAATTTTTTAAGTAGATAGGGAAGACCTTAATCTATAACAATATATATATATATATATATATATATATATATATATATATATATATATTCTCGATCGATTCACCCATATGTGTGCGAGAGCATTTAAAAGTATCAGTTAAATCATGCATCATATATGACAGGCGTCAATGGCTAATAATTCTAAATAGTATTAGAGTAGAAGGTTTTACATTGAATAGTTATCATGTATATATCCTCGTCAATCTAAGTTTCATGTGTTCAATTTCAGCTAGTCTACTACTTACACGTCTCGTCTACAAAACTAAGGTTTAGATGGAATAACAATAATAAAAAAATATATAAATTGATTATGATTGTTTTGCATATCCAAATCATCTTCTTTTTTTTCTCTATTTCTTTTCTAAATATCACTATCTGAAGAACAAGAAGACGATTCAGTTGTTCTACCAAATTAATTTTGAATAGGTAAGAGTAGCATGCATTTTTTATTCTTTTAGATGGATAGAGAGAGAGAGAGAGAGAGAGAGAGAGAGAGAGTAGGGACAACTGTAGGTAGTGGTTGTACTTTTGGATTATCTCATATGCTTCCATCATGTGAGAAAAAAAAAAGTCCCTTACAATTGTCAACCTTCTTATCCCACTAGAATATATTTATCCTTGCATGCATTGCGTGGTGGTAGATCAGATGCATTTAAGCTTTCACGGCCGACCACGTCCAAGTTTCTAGATCACTGTTGCATGTACAGATCACAGCAACGTACGTACATTGCATGCATGCATGCATGTGAGATCATCGGCCCGCATGCCACCGCCACAAATTAAGTCACTCCAACTACAGGGCCACCTCACACTGCCACGTATTCTCGCCAGCTTGTGAGACCCCCGGGCCCCGCACCGGTTAAGGCAGGGAAGCCTGCAAACCCAGCCTTCGGCTTTGCTGGGTTGCAATCTTTGACTTCCGATACCCTTCTTGTTATCGAACTCGAATTTTGGAGAATTTGTATAATTGGATGTTAAATCTTAGGGTTAATTTTCTAATTGGATTAAAAAAAATACAAAAGTATAAGATTAATTTGAAATAAAGAAAAGGTGTGTGTGCTTTATTTAGAACGCGGATTGCTGGTTGATTTGGGATTAGGGTTTTAGATATGTCACCTTATGTTGAGATCCTCACCTAAAACCATCGAAACCGGTGGTTATGGACGATGGCCACGAAAGGAGGCAGGCTAAGGAAACATCACATCAACAGTATGATGAGATATCTTTCATATTCTTAAATCAAAATAATATGATGAGATCACATAAGAATAGCATTAGTATCTAAGAATGCTGAAATTAAAGAATTAAAATTTTTATATGTTTAAGAATTTAATAGATTCCTTTTAGCATTAGATTTATATGGAGGTATTGTATATTGGGATTATACTTCTACCGACTATAGTTTATCACGGGCTATATGTCACTATTTATGGTAGAAGAAGAAGGTTTTGTTTTCAGTATATAGACTCTTGACAAATAATACAATAATAATACGAAAGAAAGATACGTGAGAAAAATATCACATCTATATTATGAATATTTAATCTAAAAATAATTTAAGACATAATATATCTAAGATCTATCAAATCTATCCCCTCTCATTCGAGGGAGGCGATGAAGAATTCATGTGTTTATAATTTTATTATTTTATTACAATATATCGTTATGATATCGTTACAAGATGAATATATGGAATGAAGATTATGATAATCTTTTATCTGTATCATATCTTAGTATATTTTTAAATTACAACATTATGATGACATTAATTAGGTGGCATTAGTATCTCCGAATATCAAATTTCTCGGCTTAGGACTTGGTTACTTTCCCTATGAGAATCAAAATTTTCATATGTTTAAGATTTCAATAGGTTCCTTCAAGCCATAGATTTATTATTTTTTGAAATAATTTATTATGTATCTGACCTCTACAGAAAAGCCCTTACTTTTAAAATTTTTATAGTAAAAAACGAATATGTGAAAAAAAATCAGACTCCTCTCTTCTAAATCAGAGAAGGATCATGGCAAGATAAAAAAAGTTCTTATTTGTGCAGCTTCAAGTTCCTCTTATTTGTGTAGCACCAATCTTACAGCATATAAACACACTCTAATCGAGCAAAGAAGAGGGTCATATCATCTTTATCATCTTTACCATGTTGGATTGTCCTTTGATCCTGCTTGCTACACTCTAGTAAACCTGGTATGAGAGCACCCAAAAGGATTCAAAGAGATTTCATTCTCAATTTATTCCTCTAGCACAGGAAAATAGTTTAATAAAACTTCTAAAGTAGCTCTTATTCAAAGCACATTCCAATATAATTGCTAACAGTAACAAGAGAGAGATGCAAGAATGATATTGACAGGAAGAGATAAAAAGAAGACAAATTGAGATCTTTATATAGCTCACTGATGTAGTGAGTATAAATTCCACACAATTTGTATGAGATTTTATAAAAGAAAGCATATTTCAAGTTTTGTATGCTCACTATTATTATTATTGTTGTTATTAAGATTAACTACCAGAAATCCTAATACAGCCACACAAGAGACTTACATTTCTATGCATGTAGTTGTCTCTCCTCCCATAGAGATAGTCCCTCAAAGCTACTCTATTTCTTCTTGCAGTTTTACCTTGCCTGTTCTCATGCACTTCTTCCTCAATTCTCATCAAGACATGTTGGTTCCTCTGCAGTTTAAGCTCCAACCTTCCAACCTTCTCTGATCGCAACTTTACCTGTTCTGAAATTTGCCTTCTTTCAGCGTCGCATTTATCTTCAGGTCCAATTGTTCTATCATCATGAGAAGAGCAGTCTTTGGCCATCATTTTCAATCTGGAATTGGCATCGATCAGCTCCAACATGGATCCTTCGGTCTCCTTCAACTGTTCTTTGATAATATCGTGCCCATAACTTGCAGGGAGCTTTTCCTTTTGAGAGCTCATCCTCTTGTTCAACTCCCCTATGCTTCTTTTAAGGTCTGATAGTCTTTGTGCATCAGAATCAAGTCTTCTGAGGACTCTCTTGTTCCATTCCTGTTTGGATTCCAAAGATCTTTGGTGTAGATCTAACTTATCGATGCTCTGTGCATCATGGATTAGCACCGGAAGTGCCTTTGTCTTTAATATTTCAACTTCTTTCCTTGCTGCCTCTGAACTAGCACCAGAGTCGAGCCTTTCGTGCTCTAGAAGATTTGTGATATCTATGATCACCTTTTGAAGAACTATGACTTTATCGATCAACTTCTCCATCAGCAGAACTCCAGCTGCTTTTGTGCCCATAGGTTTTTCATTTGGTTGATTGCTATCACAATACTGGTGAGACATCAAGGACATATCCTGTAAAAACAATATGCTTAGCATGTCGGACATCCAAACTTGTGATTCCAGTTAGCAAGACCAGTAATAAATTGCATGACAATAAGACCGAAAATATTTATATGAGAGGACAGGACAATATATTAAGAGGGCAAAAAGAAAATGCACAGGGTCTAGGTTATGCTCTCCTGCAACTAAAAGTTCATATATTTGTATATAACACATCTGGGAGACAAGCCAGCAGCTATCTCCTGAAAAGCAGACAATTATCTGGCTTCACCCACAAACTGAACAGCAGATCAGCTTATTGTCATTTGGCATCTATTTAGAGTGCATTATCAGCCCTATATTTCAGGCAAGGTTTGCCGTACCGGACTGTACCGCCTGGTACGGGCGGTACGTACCGATCCGACAGGCTAACGGTACGCGGACCGCCCTGTACTGGTCCGCCCGTACCGAGAACTGTAGTAGTGCACTGTAGCACTGTAGTAGTGCACTGTAGCACTGTAGCAGTGCTATAGTGCTCGGTACACCTGGGTGTACCGAGCGGTATACCGTACCGTACCGGTACCGAGCCCGGGTCGAAACGCCGGTACGGTACGGTACGGCGAACCTTGATTTCAGGAATATTTTTGTTTTTGATTCTAAGTTTTTTTTCATCTCTCCAAGGGTACTTGTTCACCATGAGTTGCATGACAATATTGAGCCCCAGAGTCTATTACCACCTGAATAACCTAAATCGCCAATAGTGTCCTGTGGTGCAGCAGGGTCCAGACAAGAATAAATGGGCTGTCCTACAGCAGCACCCCTTTCTAGGGGTTTTGAAATTGAGTAGTATCCATAATAAATTTCCCTAAAATTGCTTTTGATTAAAAAAAGATGATTGTGTAATGTAAATACAAGATAAGTATAACGTGGGCTTTTATATCACAATAAGATTGCTATGTATAATGTGTTGATATCACAATAAGATTGCTTTGTATAATGTGTTGATATCACAATAAGATTGCTTCTTTTGGCTCTAGGTGAATAGGATTTAAGCCACAGAGAGTATGTTATCTTGCAAAGGTAAGCAAGCATACATTGACCCTATAATGGATGTGTCTGTTGCTTAAACATGAGATAAAAAATCATTTTCATTTGCAGTTAGATGAGTACCTCTTTTGCATGCTTGATCAATAGTTGAAGCTTTGAAATTGACATGATTTGCTCTTCAATGGAGGCAACACCATCCCATAGAGATTTTAGCATGAACAAGTAAATATCTAAGTTAGCCTTCAGTCCTCTATTTTCTCCCTCCAGGTCATGAAGCTTATTCTTGAGCTCTTCCATTAATTTCTTGCTTAAAGAGAGTTCAGCAGCTAGTATCTCTTTTCGCACCATAGCACTGATCTCGCCTTCTACTATTTGCTCATGAACCTTCTCATCCTGCAGTGCTGCATAAACTGTTAAAAAATGGATATCGTTCAACTTTGCTGTTAATTCCCCTTCACATTGCACAATCTCACTTTTTCTTTTCTGAAGCTCTGAGGTCAGCTGCTCCTCCCTGGATACAAGAACTTCAACACTTCTATGCATTTCATCAATGTCCCTCTGCTTTATCTTATTTTCTTCACCAAGAAATCTAATCTCCTCATAGTTAGCAGTTACAACTTGAGATAAATTTGAAACCTTTTTCTGCATCTCTTTCTGAGTTAGTTTGGTCTCAATGTTATTTAGCTGAAGAGCCTCAAGGAGTCTGTTCAATTCCATGTTCTTCTCTTGAGTGGACTTAACCTTCTTATTTGATTCTGATAGTAGTTTTTCTTTCTCTATCAATTCATTTTTTTTTGTTTCTACTTGAAGATCTAATTCTTCAAATAATATTGTAACAGTGTTCAGATCAAACTCTGAAATCAATAGGTGATTTCTCAGCTCTTCTTCCAGATAGGTAATGGAGTCTGAAAAGTGCATCTTTTCCACTTCAAGCACCTTCCTTTTCTCATTTAGTCTGCTAATCTCACTGGAAAGATCATTTTTAATCACATGAAGAGAATCCAGATCACAACCAAGGGACTTCAACTCCATGATTCTCTCAGCATGAAGACTCTTGAAGAATGAATAAAGATGATCCAGCTGCATGGCCTCCACAAGAACTTCATTATGCTCCTCTCCCAAAATATTGTATTGCTGCCTTAAGTTGTAAAATTCTTGTGACAGACTCATCTTTTCGTCAAGTAGCTTGACGAGTTCACATCGTGCTGTCCGGTTATCCTCTTGCATATCAGCTAACTGCATGTGCAGGACCTTGATCTCAGTCTTCAATACTTCTTCTCTTTGGTTGCTTGCTTCCATGTATCTCATTACTTGTTCATTCCTTTCTAGGAGTTCATGTTTCTCATGTTCCAACACAAATAGTTCCTCATTTTTCATTTCAAGCTCCCTTTCAAGTGAATATGTCTGCAATCTAAGATTGATCACATCTAATCCTGTATTCCTCATTAAAGTAACAAGAACTGATCTCTCAAGTTGCGACTGTTGATAATTACTCTCTGCTTCTGAAGCAGAATTCAGTAATCTTTCAAGTTCACTGAGAATTATATCTAGGCAGACTTCATCCTGGATTTCTTCCACAGAAATAAATTCTTTGTGTAAGTTAAGTGCTTTATACAGAAGATGGATCCTGTCACTTAATTTCTCACTATGCCTTGTCAATGACATTATGTTTCTCATGTAGATGAGCTTTTCCTGCTCAAGTTTTGAAACGAGTGTCTCTGCATTTCTACAAGCCTTTAGATACTTCTGACCTTCAAGAGAAAGAACCAAATTCCTTTCTTTCAAATCAGATAAACACTTTCCCAAGATGAAATTTTCCATCAGTTCCCTGATAAGATTATGCTGTTCAGCTTGAAGTTCCTTCTCTTTGTGTTGGTTTTCCTCTTGCAGGAGAGAGATTTGGTTCTCTGAAGTGCCTAGGAGATGCTTGTATGATTGGGTAATAGTATCACGCTGTTGTTTTTCTATTTTCAAAATATCTCCAAGCTCCTTGACTTGATTGATCATCAGATCTCTTTCTCTTGAGAAGCTCAGGTACTCGTCCTTAAGTTCTTCAAATCTATGTTCCACATTTTCCAGATTTGTGGTAACACTTTTCACCTAAGATTACTCATTCAAAGAAAAGACTGTTTGGTCAACACATGGTCGATAAATCAAGGACAGTAGTTATATTTTCAACTAGGAAAATGCAATTGTGTGCAGGTTCATCTATTTTGTTCTGTGTTCCTTGTGTGTGCCAAAGAGACACACACACGTAGGTAAAGGGAAGGAAGTGATGTAAGGAGGAGCACCTTTTACCTGAGATACAAGAGCATACTTCTCAGCAAGAAGACCCGAGTTCTGATCATCAAGAAACTGACACAATTCTTCAAGTTTTTTCACTTTTGACCGCAAACCCTCTACTTCCCTGCTTGCATCAGATAGAGAGTTCTCCAAAAAGGTATTTTTTGCTGAAAGCACCTGCAGATTCTCGCTAAGAATCTTGAACTGAGAGGCAACTGAAGTCCTCTCATTAACATATATGGAAATTTCACCTTTTAGAGACTCCTGTGATTTTTCTAGTGCTACAACCTTCTCTCTTAAAGCTTCTAACTCAACATTTGCATCTGAGAGAAACCTTTCTAAGACAATATTTTTCTCAGAGACTTTGTCCATATCTTTCAGATTCTCCACAAGAAGCTCCCTCTCAGCCTCATATTTCTTGCAGACTTCTTTCAGTTCACAATTTCCATTTTGCAAATCCTTGATGGCTGCCTTAAGGGATTCTGAAAATATGATGACAGCCTGCATTTTTTCCATTAGATCTTCATACCTCCATTCGAAATCATTTTTTTCTTCTTTCAGATAATAAAGTTCTTGGCTAATAACTTTATTTTCTCCTAAGAGAAGCCTAATTTCATCCCCAAGTTCTTTTTTCTTTTCCTTCAACAAAAGTATATCATCTTGAAGACCATTTATCATCAATGTAGAATGAAGATTTTGTTCATTTAAACTGTTAATTTCGTCCTTAAGCTTGCATATTTGTTCCTCTAAACCCATATTACGTTGTTCCATGTTTCTCAATTTCTCAATCCCTTTCTGAAACTCCTGACCTAAAAGCTTTGCCTCTTCCTGAGTTTTGATGTACTTCTTTTCACTTGAAACAAGAGCCATTTCAGCTTCCAAGAATTGCTGGTACTTGTCTTGTAAGGTAGTTTGGAGTTTCTCCAACTCCTCCTGCTTCTGGTTAATTTCATGTTCTTGCAATTTTGCTTTATTCTCTAGTGTGTCCAAACCCAATTGTAGAGATCGATTAAGCTCTTCAGCATGTTTGAGTTTCTTGGCTTCCTTTACCAAGCCATCACTGTTTTTTTGCAAATCATGTTGTGTGTTTGAAAGCAGAAGTTCCAGACTAGATATTCTTTCAAGAGAAACCTGGTATTGAAGAAGAGCTGCATCTTTCTCAGAGTTTAATTTAGATAGGGTTCCCTTCAAGCTTTGAACTTCATTTTCAGCATTATTAGCACACTTAGATTCTTCCTCCAAAGGTTTTACACCTTTTACCTTCCTTTCAGATGAATTTGCATGTGCTTCCTCCCCCTTACCAGTCGCAAGCATTTCATTGTATTGTTTCAAACCTTTTTTGCTGGAAAATTGATCACTCTCTTCAGAGTGTGACCTATGACTTCCTTTTGCATCCGAGTCAAATTGATCAGATTGAATTAGTGAACGAACTGGTAAAAGCATTTCAGGACTGTGTGGCTTAACCTCATTGCCAGATAAGCCATAAGGTGACTCATCTGGAATCGATGACAGGATTTGGTTCGGGAATGCCTCTGCCATTGTTTGATGAGCATGGCGGAGTGCTCTAGTCGAGTGTTCATATCTTTCTGCTAAAGCACGATACCCCCAATAGAGCTCCTCCACCAAATTCATAAGCTCAGGGCGCTTCTTGTAGTACATCTCTGCTCTCCGTGCAAAGGAATCACCATCTTCTTCTATGAGCTTGATCATTGCTTTGACCTTGTCGTTCATACCTGTTAAGTGCACCCTTCTTAGTTAAGACAGTTTATAAGATCATTAAAATTTTGAAGTTCTGATATTGAACACTAACACAGTTCATCTATAAATCTATAGAAAACTTGCAAAAGAAAAACCAGATCATGATAAAAGGAAAAGATTCATCAGAACATCTGTTCTTTGATGTCTGTCATGTTCATTCTTTATAAATTTTGTCATGCCTTCTACATGATTAGTGTAAATTGCATCTCACCAAATATAAGAATTTTTTGTTCTCATTGTAAATTGTTGGCATAGTTATGTCTCTCGTTCTGGTCCTAAAGAATTGTAGGGAAGTGGTGTCTCATAACATTTGAGTTACCACCAGAAGCAAAATAGTGATTTTATGTGCAAACTCCTGTTTTCCAATGCTTATGCATCAGAAAAAAGATATTCATGCCATGTATTTCCATAACATTGACTCTATTGATCAGCTCTCCTGGTGTCAATTTTTTTCATTTCCATAATAGTAACAAGAGCTAGCAGTCCAACTATTAATAAACCAGAAATAGATCATTGGAACACTGCCTTTGGAATGACTTAAATAATGTTTTACCTTTAAGACGAGTTGCAGAGTTTTGAGAAGTGGTTACTGTCGATTGGCAATGAGCTTATAAGATCCTATGCTTTTAAAAGCAAAACTTTTCTTTAAATTTCCGATGAACTATAACAGAAATTTTAGGTCTTCATTTTGCCAATTGATACTTTTATTTGAAGCTGTCATTCTATCCTTCTCATTCACAATTGTCAGAGAAATTTTCTTCATTCACATTGTCAAAAAAATCTACCAAACTTATATATTTATGTTTTCTTTGGCATATATGTCAATTTGATCATGAAACAACTTGCAAGGATTGTCGTGCCACCCAAAATGGTATAAAACGGGAGGTATGTACTCGTCTGCCAACTGATTGGTACACTAACCAATCCATTTTGGACGGTACACAGGGAACATGTTAGCTATGGACTGATACGGATGATGTATCGGCTGATATGGTCGAAACTCATGCTGTATCAACCGATACGGTCACTATTGATTGGAATTTGACCGATGCTAACCCAAATCGGGTCAAATTTGAACCCACGGTCAAATTGACCATTGGGGCCTCTTTTGAGCTTTAAACCCCCTCCCTATCCCCTTTCACTCATTGTCATTCACTTTCTCATTTTCACTCTCTTTCTCACTCTTTCCCAAACTCTCACTCGTGGTTAAAATTCCTAATCGACAATTAGCATTAATCAAGCTATTGATTTGGATAAAAGAGGGATTATAAACCTAATTAAATTCAAATTAGACTTAATTAATATCATTTTCATTGGTTTAGGTCCAATTAGGGGTCATTATGTATAATTTTGAACCTAGAATTTCTATTCATTTGTCTTATATGCATTCTATTATTATTTAAATATAATAAAATACCATTAAATTGATATAAAAAGCCCTTTTCTCCCAAAACCAGTATGTACCGGCAATATTAACATACGTTATGTCGGTACTAATTGATACATACTGGTCCGACATACCACCGGATGGTACAAGACAACGGTCCTTGATCTTGATTAGTACATACTGTTTTGTAGTGGACCAGAGGGAACCAGAAAAAACATTAGTTCAAGTTAAGTATCCAAAGAATTCAAGTCAGTACAAGTTTTGATGTGTTGCTGTAGTACTCGATGGTCAAGTTCTAATTTAGTGCAATTAGTAGCTGGCCAATATTTAATATTTAAAAGCTTTCCTTGATTCATTAAGTAGACTGTGTGTACAACATCAAATAAGTAAACACTAGGATTGCCATCTAGAATATACATCTTTGTTCTGAAGTTTTCTAGTTTGTCCCCAGAAGGATGGAGAACTAAATTATGACCATATATATATATATATATATATATATATATATATATATATAATATGAATCATCTTATTTGTTTTTAGTTTTAGACCCTCTATAATTCAAATAACAATCCTTTTTCCACCATTTGCATACCACCTCAACTATTAGTTTGATCAAGTAGAAATGTCACATGGAGCACATTCTATAGAACAATTAAATCATATTTATCAGTGCTGATAATTTAAGTTTGATATAATGCAACTATGGTCGGAATCATATGTTGCTGGTGCTTAAGTACACATCAAACCGTAGAAAAGCATCACATCTGGTAATAGGTCTCATATCTCGTGTTAATTTTTCCTCTTGTTTTTCCAATTCATAAATCAAAACCAAAAAACATAGACAGGCAGGCATGCCTAACCATTTCATTGGTGTGCCAACCCAGCATGCAAAGCAGGGGAAGAGAACTCCAGACAACTCGCAATTTTGTAGTCAACATGCCTCAGTAAAATGTGATATGTCAATGCAAGTATTATGTCAATCCATGGTAGAATGTCAGTGCATAGACAACTTCACTTTGTAGTTAAAGAGAAAAGGAATTATCAATTTAGATGAATTGGAGAAAAATAAACGAACTAAATAAAGAATTAGAGTGACAAAAGTGCAACTATTTAAGACATGAGGAACACTAATAGAAGACTTTTCTTGTGGTGAAAAATAAGCATACTTTCTGGCTAGTAAGGTAAAAACTGATCCTATTGGTGAGAATCTACCCATTAGTTTGGTGAGAAGGAAAGAGCACAATCCTTTAAGGTTCTCCTGAATCCATTTGGAATTATTTGGACTGATATGACTGCCCCACCATGAGTACAGGTGTATTGGTTCAACATGTGAGAAGTTTGCCATCGATCTAAGCAGGACAAAGAGATTAACTCAGAAGTTGAGATAAGAAAAAGCTTGATAGTTACACCAATAAAAATGTAGGTAACCAATCCAAGCTAGAACAAGAACTGAACATAACCAACGAACCCCACTTCACAGGGATACCAAAGCTGAAGTGAAATCTGGTGGTTCTAATTCTGATTCCGATGTACTTTAGTCTATCTAGCCTGTTGCATAGGCATGAACATTAAGATGTCGATTAGGGAAAAGAAGAATTTGATTTCAGATTGAAAGTGAGCATAAAGACTATTTTACATACAAAATGGAGAGGTGGATACCAGGATAATCTCTAACATCTTTGCTTAAGCAGGGGAACTATTACCTGTTGGAGATCATATATATATATATTCAGACTTAAACAAACTGAAGAATCTTAAAAGTTCAAACCATATTGGAGAAAACCCGAAGTCTGGCAATAAAGAGGAATCAACCCAAAATAAGGAAGAAACCAGAAGTATCCTCCATGATTTACTAAATATCATACGTTTCAGGAATAAAGTATAGCATTAACAAAACATATCCAGATCCACCATCTACAACATTAAGATGGAAGGAGGAAAAGTGCATCAAGATATATCAGGAAATGGACTCTACAAAGAAGAGGAAACATAAGAGGGTTGAACACCTACAGATGAAATTAAACAGTCTGAACAGAAGATGCAATTACAACCCACTTTTGCATCAAATCTTTTGCAGCAGAACAAAGAAACTCAACTGTACAACACTCAATTGATAAAGAGATATAACACAAGAAGATGGTCTGTGTAAGTATGTTCATCAAAAGATCCATCAAGATATGAGGATACAGCATAAGAGAAAAGAAAGAGAAGTTTGATCTTGCAACACTGACTCTGAGAAACTCCAAAACACAAGTGGAAACAATACCAAGAAGAGCAGAACAACCAACTTTTGCAAATGAATGACAATTGAATATTTAGGGGTAAAAAAGAAACAATTTTTTTGGAGGATATTAGTAGCATCCAAGAAAAAGAAACCCAATAATCACCACGAGGTGTTTGAGTATATTGCACCAAAACATGGACACAGAAGCAGAGCATACAGCAATAGAGACAAGAAAGAACAACCTTCACGATTCGACGTTGAATGTGAGTAACCGTAATTCAATGACATAGGAGAACGGAAGAAACCTAATCATCCATCCAAAACCAAACCAAAATCACGACCCGGAAGAGCAGAAGGACCAACTTTTGCAATTAAACATCAAGAAAACGTTAAAACAAATCTATAACATTACTATCAATATCAATACACAAACATGATATCGATCGCCATCAAAACATGAAAAGATTTCTGTTTTAGACAAGAAACCAATTTTTAGGAGAAAATCAGGAGAATGAAGACGTACCACCAAGCAGACATGGAGTGGACTCCGAGAAGCAGCTGGTGATTGATGAAATCCCCTCCAGCTACCTCCTCTTCTCGGTCACCCTCAACCCATCTTCTCCTCTCTCTCTCTCTCTATGTATATGCATGTATATTCATCACACCATGTAGAAGCACTTCTAGCGCTGGCAGAAAGAAGCAAAGGGTGCACACATGAACGGAGAAAACAGTAGAACAAACAAGGCCAAAAAGAACACGACATCAGAGACATACACACACATGGGTTCTTGTCAGATCCGACATATGTGGGTTTCGTCTGGTTTGGGCCAATAAGAAATAGGAGAGGTGTAATGGTGAGGCAAAGGGTGGTCTTTTATCTGTGCAGGCTGCAGTGGTTTGAGGCGAGAGGACGGCAATGTATGCGTTCTTGGTGGTGTTCTTTTATTGGGAGCGAAAGTCAAATATTTGACATTTAGAATTTTTTTTTCTCTTATAGATACTGAAATATATTTAGGTTTGGAATTCCAGCCTTAATTATTTATATAAATAAATTATATGGTATAGTGGTTATTGTTTTAAGCTTTAAGTTTAATGATAGGCAATTTTATTTTTATCAATTGAAACTATATTAACTTACGAGGAAGTTAATTATATTATATAAAATAGATAAATTATATATATATATATATGTTAGAAACTAAATATTTGAA
The DNA here is from genome assembly GCF_036884655.1 of Musa acuminata AAA Group. Classification (NCBI taxonomy): domain Eukaryota; kingdom Viridiplantae; phylum Streptophyta; class Magnoliopsida; order Zingiberales; family Musaceae; genus Musa; species Musa acuminata. The sequence continues at coordinate 36,074,363 of NC_088332.1, read as the reverse complement.
TATAATAGAAAATATAGATTTTATATTACTTTTGGATTTGACATGGCATGTCATTTAATCTTGAGATCAAGTGAAAACAGCATTGGTTAGGACATTATATTTTATATTAAGAAAAAACTTGTTGATGATTGTCTCAAGGATATTTGTGAATTGAGTTTGAAATCAGCCTCATGTTGATTAATAAGCAAAAGAAAGGATTAGTTTAGCAACACCTGGCTTCATTAATTTCCTAATGTTTTGATGACCTTAAAGATTTCATGTTCGCCAATCCTCAATCATCCACATAATTAAGATGGTGTTTCTTGTATTGCAATTCCTTTTGTTAGGATATGGGGTTGAAATATAAAATTGTTTCTCTATGCATAATGGCAATGTTAGGCAAAATGTAATTTGTTGTATCCCAACATTTTGATTTATGTATTTTTTTTTCTCCTAATGTAGGGCTTTATTTGATTAATTTCATTCTAGGCTTTACGATCATTAGGAATTGATTAGTGTGCTTTATTTTCTTTTGGTAATCTCATTTTAGTTCTCTTTCAGAATGAACTCCCTCTATCTTTTCCTTCTAAAACAAGATAAATATCAAATACTATAATGTTGAATAATGATATAAATATAAATATTCAATGTAAAGAATTACAGAATACAAAATAAAAAAGGATATAAATTTTAAATAGTATAAACAAAAAACAATATATTGCATAATTTAATACAAACTTATATATACAGTATCAATAATATAAAAGATGGTATTTATTATATATATATATATATATATATATATATATATATATATATATATATATATATATATATATATATATAATCTCAAAATATTTAAATCTAAAACCATTCCTAGAATGCTCATATTTGTAGTATGTTGTAAGAAGAATATTTTTGAAATAAAAATATTTTGAGATATATTCTCTTCTTCGAGCTCATACTGATGTGACTAATTAGCTTTAGTCTTGATTGATCTGAAATATTGGCTGATCGAACCTCACATTTTGATTAAGTATGATCACTTAGGCTATGTATCAATCTTCTTATTTTTACGCAGTTAATTAAGAAGTAAAATTCTATGAAATTTACTTGGACAATAGGGAAAAAAAAAAAAGAGTATTGTGGTTATACTTGTTCAATGAAATTCTAGATCTTGATTACTAGCTTTAGGAAGGAGATAATGTCACGCTCCTCAAAAATATCCATGATATTAAAATTTTTAACACAAACTAATCCAGGATCCAAACTAACATTTGAGGACACTGAAAAATATTCTATCAAATTCACATTTATGACAACCCAAGCCAACTTAACAAACATGAACAATATTTATAAATCCACAAATTAAATAAATTATACAATCAGAACTCCAACTATTCACCACAAGTTCATATCATCATAAACTAGACTTAACATTCCGAAATTCCAAATAAGAGAGATCTTCTAACACTTTTACACAGTATATCCATTTCAATTCATCGACAACATTTCATTACATACAAAATATGCTTATACAACAATAACATAATAACCAACAAGACTTGCCCATAATTCAGAATAGCTCTCCACTGCCTCAGCCCAATTCAAACATCTCAAAGAGTGATAAGCTGACCTGAAAGATTTATATAACAACGGAGTGAGCTAAAAACAGCTCAGCAAGTAACAAAGCATATATAGCACGAGAAGGGACAGTTTCAAACAAACAATATATCACAATGCAAGACAGAATCCAAGAGATTCAAGGATATCATCTCATTAAATACAGAATCGCAACTGTCATTTCATTCATAACATATTTGGTTCATAACAAATGGATCATAGAGTAATTGGAGCATATCAATAGCGTACGAGATGATCCGGAGCATATTAATGGCAAATAGGACATTTAAGAATATATCAGTTTATAGCAAATGGAGCATAGAGTAATTGGAGTATATCAATAGCGTATGAAATGTTCCGGAGCATATCAATGACATATGGAACATTTCGAAGCGTAACAATAACAAATGAAACATTTCGGAGCATATCAAAGGCGTATGAAATGTTTCGGAGCATATCAATGACAAATGAAACATTTCGGAACATATCAATGGCATATGGACCATTTTGAAGCATATCAAAGAATGAATACGAAATAGAAGCTCAGACGTTGTACCCTAGCATAGTGCATGTGAGGTTTAACTCAGTGGTGGCTCCACGCCGTGATGAGTTCTCGACTCCATCCACGGGTAGCCCTTTCCTACTCGAGCCCTCTCACCCTACTCAAGTGCTAGGTCGGCTCTGAATTTCATATCAAACAAATAGAAGGTGAAGTGGGATTCCAAACATAATATGGTATATTCATTTCTGAATGACCACCAAACATAATCTAGAGCATCGCGGGCTCTAAGCACATACCCTTTACCATTTCCGGCAAAGGTCCATATAATCCCACAAACACCATAGTACAAAAGGGTATTGTGAACAATAAATTGGGACATATCGGAAGCACATGCGGAACAACGAAATGCACATGTGCCTTTATGAAACATTATGATACAAACATGAAGTTTACATAACAGATTTAGGTATCCAAATACATGTAGGACAAGAGCATACAAGAATTCAAAGCAGTAATATAAAGCTCAATTGAATAAGAAAGCTAAAGGATATCAATTTCCAAAGGAATGAAACCAGAATATACGAAATCGACCAAAGCTCGATTTCTGGCAGAATTCAAGAGGCACATTGAACAAATAATTCAAACTATCAATCGTGCTCCAATATACTCAAGAAAGCTATCAAAAGAAAGGTTTATGAGTCTATATTCTGATCAAATAATTTTTGTCCAAATCAGAGGTCAATACATGAAGTTATAATCATAACAAGGTAGAAAGGTCAGAATCTCAAAAGTTGTATAGATTCGGATCGATATGTCTAAACAAGAGATATATCAAATGCAAGGCTAGAACAATTCAAAGTTCCTCATATTCAAATCAAATGTAGAGATAAAATTGCAGTAAGGAAAGATCAGGATACTTGCAATAGAAAAGATTAGAAAGCTTACAATAGGAAGGATCAGAACACTTGCGTTATGAAATTCATAATACTTGAAATAAGAAAAATTAGAGCAATTATAGGAGAAACGATCAGGAAACTTGCAATAGAAAGGATCGAAACATTTGCAATAGAAAGGATCGAAACACTTGCACTAGAAAGGATCGAAACACTTGCAATAAGAAAAATTAGAACAATTACAGGAGAAACGATCGGGAAACTTGCCTTTTGAAGGTTTTGGTCCAAAGATTTGAAGAAAGTGTATGCTCGAATCCTTTTTATACTTTTCCTCCGTCCCCTCCCTGTTTCGTTTTGTGCAGTCATTTTCTTTCTTTCTTTGCAACTACACCACGTGCCGAATATCGAGGCACAGTCACCTGCTCTCTCTTACTCTTATTCCTTCTTTTTTTTTCCCAAACGCAGCTACCACAACCACCGCCGCTGCCGCTGCCACAGTCACTGCCCCTTCCACCGCACTACCTTCCTTCCTCCCTTCTCTCGTTCCTACTTTTTCTTTCCCAAACACAGTTGCCGCAGACGCAACCGCCACCACCGCTGCCACAGCTACCACAGCCAACGTCGCAGCTGCAGCCGGAGTCGCAACCACGACCGCAGCCACCATACCCGTAGCCTCTTCTTCCTCCCCTGCTCTGTTTCCTCTCCTTCTCTTCCAGCTGCAGCTGCCACTACCGCAGCTGCCTCCCCTTCTCCTCTTCCTCTCTTCTTCCCTTTTCCTTTCTCTTCTTCTTCCTTTCCTTTTCTTCTTTCTCAGCTACACTGCTGCAGTCGCAGCCTCAGCCACGGCTGCAGCCTCTTCTTCCTCCCCTGCTCATCTTCCTCTCCTTCTTCTCTTCCAACTGCAGCTGCCATCACCGCAGCCGTAGCCCCTTCTTCCCCTTCTCTTCTTCCTCTCCTTCCCTTCTTTCTTCCTCTTCCTATTTCCCTGCCACAGCTGCAGCTGCCACAGCCGCAGCCGCAGCTACTTCTTTCCCTTCTCCTCTTCTTTCTCCTTCCTTTCTTCTTCTTCTCTTCTTCTCCTTCCTCCCCTTCTTCTCCCCGACGAACAGCACCTCCTTTCCTCTGTTTCCTCCTGCAGGAAACAGAGGTGCCGCCTCTTCACCTGCTTCTACTTCTTCTCTTCTTCCTCACCATCTCTTCCTCTCCTTCTCTTCCAGCTGCAGCTTCCACCATCGCAGCCGTAGCTCCTCCTTTCCCTTCTCTTCTTTTTCTCCTCTTCTTCTTCCCTCCTCCTCCCCGGCGTCACACACACCCTCTCCTCTATTTCCTCTGCAGGAAACAGAGGTATCACAACCTCTTCTCCTGCTTCCTCTTCCTCTTCTTCTTCTTCTCCTCTTCGAATGCCCCACACCTCTCCTCTGTTTCCACCTGCAGGAAACAGAGGTGCTGCTGTTAGAAATCAATGAAGCCAACTTGTGTTTCTAAATCATTGTAATAGAAACACAATAAAAACTGATGCAGAAATAAAATAGCGTACCTCCAGCCATTGTCGCCAAGAATTTCTGCAGAGGTTTCTTCTTGAACTTTGGTACTTCTCGGCTCAGAACTCTCGCTTTAAATGGTGTAGGAAAGCCTTTCGCTTCAAAGAGATGATTGAGCCCAGGGACTAAAATTCTCATATATATAGATGTTCTCCCATCAAGAACATTTATTATCACCAAATCATAACGTTCAAGAATTAATTCAAATTTGTAACGTTTGGACCATAACGAAGAACTTTAATGATATTAAATATTTAATTTAATAATAACGGTTTCATGTTTAAAGAATAAAAAACTGAAATCATTTAAACCATAATTAATGAAGAAATTCATGATAATGAATTATGAATCTTAATGATAACAATTATATTATTATTAAATTAGATATTTAATAATAACGGTTACATTCTCCCACTTGGTCCATACGTTTATCTTAATAATTTGAATTAATTTTTCTTGAACAACTTTCTTAAGAAATAAATACACGAATCATAGCGATAAGTCCTCTAAGAGCGAGTATTATCATCCATGTATCACGATGTATTTAGTTTCTTAATCTTAATATGACAATATTACTTAATGAATAAACCTTATGTTTATTCTTGGTCCAGTAACAATATATTTTCTCAAAATAATGTGCACATGAATGAGAAAATTTCACAATATATAAGAGTTTCAATATCATTACAAAGTGGAACTAAGTCTCATTTTCTCTACATGATCCTTGAATTTCAGAGGTGGCATGCCTTTAGTCAAAGGATCAGCAATCATCAATTCAATGCTAATATGCTCAATGACCACTTTCTTTTTCTTTACACGTTCTCTTATGGCTAGATACTTAATGTCGATATGTTTACTTCGACTTCGACTTTTATTGTTTTTAGCCATAAAGACAGCAGCTGAATTGTCACAGAAAATTCTTAATGGCTTAGAGATATAATCCATGATTCTAAGCCTAGAAATGAAACTCTTAATCCATACACCATGTGAAGTAGCCTCAAAACAAGAAACAAACTCAGCTTCCATGGTAGAAGTAGCAATCAAGATCTGCTTAGCGCTTCTCCAAGAAATAGCTCCACCGGCCATCATAAAAATATATCCTGATGTTGATTTACGAGAATCAACACAACCGGCAAAGTCTGAATCTGAATAACCAATCACATCCAAATTGTTTGTATGTTTATACATAAGCATGTAATCTTTGGTTCCTTGTAGATACCTCATCACTTTCTTTGCAGCTCTCCAGTGGTCCATACCTAGATTACTCTGATATCGACCTAGCATCCCCACAATAAATGCAATATCAGGTCTTGTACAGACCTGAGCATACATAAGGCTTCCTACGATAGAAGCATATGGGATGTTTTTCATTGATTCCCTTTCAAAGTTGTTCTTTGGGCATTGGTTCAAATTGAACCTATCACCTTTCACAATGGGAGCAACACTTGGTGAACAATCCTTCATCCGAAATCTTTCTAAAAGTTTATCAATATAGGTTTCTTGTGATAGACCTAAAATGCCTCGAGGTCTATCTCTATAGATCTTAATGCCAATGACATAAGATGCTTCACCCATATCCTTCATATCAAAATTTTTAGAAAGGAATTGTTTCACCTCATGCAGCAAACCCTTATCGTTGGTTGCAAGCAAAATATCATCTACATATAAAACAAGGAAACATATTTTACCCCCACTAACCTTCTGGTATATGCATTGATCCATGGGATTTTCAACAAATCCGAATGAAGAAATCACTTCATGAAATTTAAAATACCATTGGCGGGAGGCTTGTTTTAAGCCGTATATAGACTTCCTAAGTTTGTAAACCAAGTGTTCACCAACACTAGAGGAGAAACCTTCAGGTTGTTTCACATAAACCTCTTCCTCTAGATCTCCATTTAGAAATACCGTTTTCACATCCATTTATTACAATTCAAGGTCAAAATGAGCAACTAATGCCAAAATTATACGTAGAAAATCTTTCTTAGATATAGGAGAAAACGTCTCCGTATAATCGATTCTCTCTTTTTGAGTAAATCCCTTTGTAATAAGTCTTGCCTTATATCTCTCAATGTTGCCTAACGAATCTTTTTTAGTTTTAAAGACCGATTTACAACCAATAGCCTTTGCTTCATTAGGCAACTGTACAAGATCCCAAACTCAATTGCTCATCATGGAATTCATCTCTTCTTTCATGGCATCATACCATAAATTTGATTCTTTGCAACTCATGGCTTGTGAAAATGTTTCAGGATCATTTTTGGCTCTAATATTATAATCAGATTCTTGTAGATATACAACATAATCACTAGGAATTGCTGATCTTTTATTTCTAGTAGATCTTCTTAATGTTGTACTAATGGTTCCTTGAGGAACTTGTGGTTCAACTAGTTGTTCAAGAGCTTGTTGTAATTCCTGAACTGCTTAATCTATTAGAATACTATCAACAACTTGTGGAATTTCAATGATTGGTTGTTCAGCACTAGTTTGTACTTGAGGAGTACTATGAACTATAACCAATCTATCATTTGATGTGGAAGGTTGAGATTCTATATGATCATGTGCGGAAACTATGTTTTTGAAATGATCGCTCCCACTAATCACATCATCCTCAAGAAATTTAGCGTTTCTTGATTCCACAATCCTAGTTGTATGAGATGGATAATAGAATCTGTAACCTTTGGACTTTTCGGCATATCCAATGAAATACCCACTAACAATCCTTGGGTCCAGTTTCTTCTCTTGTGGATTATATATTCTGACTTCAGACGGATATCCCCAAATGCGCATATGTCGTAAACTCGGTTTCCAACCTTTCCATAGTTCAAATGGTGTCTTTTGGACAGCCTTAGTTGGAACTCGGTTTAATATATACACAACCGTCTTTAGTGCTTCAGTCCACAAGAACTTAGGAAGACTGGAGTTGCTAAGCATACTCCGCACCATGTCTAATAATGTTCGGTTTCTTCTTTCTGCAACACCATTCTAGTCTGGAGAACCAAACATAGTGTATTGGGCAATAATCCCATGTTCTTGAAGAAACTTAGGAAAAGGACCAGGTGCTTGTCCATTTTCAGTATATCTACCATAATATTCTCCACCCCTATCTGATCTCACAATTTTAATTTGCTTACCACATTGGTTCTCAACTTCAGCCTTAAAGACTTTGAAGGCATCCAATGCTTCATTTTTGTTATGAAGCAAATATATATACATATATCGTGAGTAATCATCTATAAAGGAGATGAAGTATTTCTGACCATGTATGTCCATGTCTAGACAACATATATCAGTATGAATTATCTCTAATAAGTCTGAACTCCTATTAGCACCCTTTTTGGACTTATTGGTCAGCTTTCCCTTAATACAATCCACACAAGTCTTAAAATTAGTAAAATCAAGAGTACTAAGTACCCCATCTTTAACTAATCTTTTAATTCTCTCTATGGAGATATGTCCTAATCTCCGATGCCATAATATAGAGGAGTCCTCATTAATATTACACCTCTTAATGCCAGCGTGAACATGCATTGAACTTTGAGTATTATCATTTTGTAATAAAATAGGTAAAGACCATCAGACGAAATACCATTCCCAACACAATCAGATTTATGTAATAAACAAAATGATGTGTCTTTAAAATTAAAGGAATACCCAAATGGTACAAGTCTGGAAACAGAAATTAAGTTTCGTGAGAAACTGTTAGAACCCTTGCAGATTCTAAACTTGGGGTTGATCTCTTTAGGGGATCGGCCTCCTTGGAACTCTATAGGGGTTCCTCCCTCCAAGTTGCTGCATAAAGGCTGCAGAAAAGATTCATCTATTGCTTAACAAAAGAGAAGGAATACATGGCTATTTATAGGGCTTCTAAACCCTAACTCCTAATAGGACTCCTACTTAAGACTCTTACTTCTAACCAACTCCTAATAGGACTCCTACTCAAGACTCCTATTCCCTTACAACTCCTAATTCTTCTCTAAGAAAAAACCTCCTACATGAATGCCCCTCTCAATTAGGACTCTCCTAGCTAGAGTCCTAATAGAATGACCCTCTCAATTAGGACTCTCTTAGCTAGAGTCCTAACAGTTTTACATGAATGTCCCTCTCAATTAGGACTCTCCAAGCTAGAGTCCTAACAGACCCGCCCTCTTCAAATCAGCCTTGTCCTCGAGGCTGATGATTCATGAATTCTGGAAATTTGATCTTCATGTAGTCATAGTTCTCCCAAGTGGCATCTTCTATTGATAGGTTCGCCCACTGTATTAGCACTTCATTAGTGGGTCGTCGTCGTCGAGTCACGATATGTCGATCAATAATGGCACTTGGCTGGGTCTGGAGTTCTCTTTGGGTAGTCATATTTGGTGGATGGCTTTGGGCTGTCTCTAAGCACCTATTTAAAACTTATGTCTGGCTGTTAGTTTGTGGGTGATATGTCGTACTCCTTTTCAATTTAGTACCCTGCATATAGAATAACTTTGTCTAAAATCTGCTCTTGAAGATGCAAGTAGAATTTGTCACAAGCACAATGCGTCCCTTATAGCATAATTCTTTTGAGTCCCGATTGTAATGAGCCACGGAGCTTGGTGCTTCCTCCAAATTTTTTTTTTTTTTCTTACTAGTCTCCGAATCTTCCTGCCATTCCATCTTAATATCCTCAAGGAAGTCACTGGTTGGAAGTAAAACGACCGAAAATTCAGCTTGCTCAGGTAGCTGCGAAAGCGCATCTGCAACAACATTCTCTTTCCACATTTTGTAAGTTATTTCATAATCAAATCTAAGAAGTTTTGTTACCCATTTTTGCTGCTCGGGGGAAGATATCTTCTACTCCAAGAGATATTTTAGGCTTTTATGGTCGGTCTTGATTTGAAAGTATCGCCTGATCAAGTACAATCTCCACCTCGTTGCTACGCGCACAATGGCGAGCATCTCCTTATCATATGTTGACTTATTTTGATAGGAGGGAGATAATGCCTTGCTAGTGTATGCGAGTGGTCGACCATCTTGCATGAGAATGACTCCAATTCTGACTCCAGATGTGTCGGCCTCAATAATGAAGGGTCGGTTGAAATCTGGTAGTGTTAGCACCGGCGTCGTCGTCATGGCTGCCTTAAGTTTGTCGAAGGCAGCGGAGGCTCTGTCCAACCATTGGAAGACATCTTTTTCCAGTAAGGAAGTAAGTGGTGCACTGATCTTTCCATAGTTTTTCACGAACTTGCGGTAGTAGCCTGTTAAACCCAGAAAGCCATGTAGCAATTTTATGTTTCTCGGGGTCGGCCAGTTTTGCATTACTTTAATTTTGAAGGGGTCCACCGTCACACCTTCCTCTGATATGATATACCCAAGATATCCCACCTTTTGTTGAAGAAAGTAAAAATTCGTAGTGGCCGTTGTGTGTTCGAAAGGCGGTTTTCGGTTTGACTCCTTCGTACACTCGTATTTGATAATACCCGGATCGAAGGTCCATCTTTGTGAAGATTTGTGCTCCCTTTCATCTAGCAATTCATCTGCTATTGGAATAAGGTATTTGTTCTTGATGGTTATGCCATTGAGAGCTCGGTAATCAACGCATATTCGCCATGTTCCGTCCTTCTTGTGTACAAGTAGCATCGGTGAAAAGTAGAGGTTGCAACTTGGCCGAATAACTCCTGTTTCAAGCATCTCTTTTAAAATCCTTTCTATTTCATCATTCTGGAGATGTGGATACCGATATGGCTAAGTATTTGCTGGAGATTTGACTGAAAAAATCATTATACAATGATCATGCCAACGAGTAAGAGGTATGTTGTGCGGCTCGTCAAATATATTTGAAAATTCAACAAACAAAGGAAATAGGTTTGGATCTTCAAATTCTATTGGCTCTCCTTTAATTTGCTGCTCAAGTTTTACCAAAAAGCCCCTGCATGCTTTATGCAAAACCTTCTCCATTTGTTGTGTGCAAATCATCGTTACGTCGCCCTCACGTTTCCCATGCAATATCACCTGTTTCTCCTTACTGTAAAATTTTATAAATAGTTGCATAAAATTCCAACAAATATCACCTAATGTCATCAGCCATTTAATTCTGAGTATGGCCTCATAATCATCAAGAGGGAGGAGGAAGAAATATACAATTATCTCTTGGTCCTGCAGCAACAGTTTCACCTGCGGGCACCTATGATCACACTTCAAAATCTGTCCGTTGGCGGCCTTAACGACAAACCTGCTGCAATTCTCAAAAGGTAAGTTCATATGGACAGCAACCTTACTGTTTAGGAAGTTATTAGCGCTGCCCGTCTCGATGAGAACAGTGATCGGTTGTTGTTTGAGAAGGCCTCCAACTTTCATCGTTTGCGGGTTTGAGTAGCCAGCTAGTGTTTGTACCGTAACTTCGGTCGGTTGTGACTCTTCTTCTGCATCTTTTTCTTCATGTTCAAGGCTCTCTTCTGAATGTTCAATGACCTCTTCTTCTATCGGTTCAATCATAAGAAGTCCTCCTTTACTACAGCGATGCTCACGGCTCCACGGCTCGTCACAATGCCAACATAACCCCTTCGCATATCGCTCCCGAAGCTCTTCTCCTGTTAACCTCTTTGGTGCAGGGACTTGGTCGACAGTAGGGGGGGCTGAGGGCTTCAATATTACTGGTTGAGGAGCGACCCTAGTCCTCCGAGCTTCATGGTTCAATTGCTCCTCTTGATGTCGTGCGAAAGAGATGGCTGCCATAAGCGTGTACGGTTGTCGCGCTTTAACTTCTCCTCGGATTGTTGGGAAATCATTGGGGGCGACATCATATGCGCAGCGGAAGAACAAGAAAACAAAAATCCCCGATTCCCCAAAAAGATGTTCGTCGTCGTGCGAAGATTGATGCGCAAAAATCCGCAAAAACACAAAACTGCGTATAGAGATTGTGTTACCTAGGGAGATCGTATATCCCTGTTTCCTTGCAGATCCTTAGGAGAGGGTGAAGGAGGTCAAGCGTCCTCCTCTCTAGCGGTGATCCACACAGCAGGGTTGCGACGACGCTCCTCAAAACTCCAGGCCTACTCTGAGGTGGAGAGGGAGAGGAGAATAGGAAGGGCAAGCAAAGACTCTAGCCTATGAGGCTGTGAATCCCTCCTATTTATAGAGATCCCGTGTCAAAACCCTAATGGGTCCTTTCCCTAGTGGGTATTGGATCTGCATCCAATAAGACAGGGCTCCGTCGGATATCTCATATCCGAACCTCTACTCATCGCAATGCCTACCATATGTGTGTGACCCTCTAGGCCCAATATCGAGCTGGCCGTGAGTCATACCTGTCAGAACTCCTTCTAACTTAGTGAATTATTATCTCTGTAATAATTCACTCGACTCATCGACTACGGAAGTACTAGGCCACTACGCCGTAGTCCCCAGACGATACAGGGGAATCCAATCCATTGGACCTGTCTGTCCTCAGTTACCATGTACCTATAGTCCCTCATCCATCTAATATCCCAGAGACCGTATATCGAGCATGGTGCTGTCAGACCCATACGGTTTCTACTCGAGTCTCGCTCTAATCGGATTCTCCCGGAGAACTCTTTCTCTCTCAACCCGAATGACCCTGGCCAGGGATTTGTCTGAGCAAGAACACATAGGATATTCCTCTCATGACGCCGAGAGTGGATGATCCTCTGTCGACACTCAATAGCCCTCGTAAGGTCGACTACCACTCCCAATGACCAGCTGTACTAGATCTGAGAACAGTCAAACCTATAAGTCTGGTATCAAAGAGTGGAGCACTCATACAGGACATCCTTGGTGTCTCAAGTCTAAGGACCAGATACACCACTAGGACTATGGAATCGCTGTCTGACAATAAGGCATCATCAACTATCCAGCATTCCGTAAGCGGATCAATCAGTGAACTCATTCTCCAATGAGCACCTGTACTGTATCCCTAGTGTCCCTACACGAGCAGCTATGAGACCAGCTGCATCCATCATATGGACGGGTATACAGCACACCAGTCTATCCGGTTATCACGATGTCCCTCTCGAGTAACCTATGACCGGGATTATTTAGGATATGTATTTAAAGGTGAATCGATCTCATTATCGTGATCTCATCACGATCCGATTCCCATTGCACAAATCCAAGGACATCACAATATATATGCATTTATGCAATAGTTATAAAGTGATATACGCCAAAATATAATAAGCAAAAAGATTCTGTATCAAGTCACACGTGCCATCACTCACGTGATTGGCTTGCTGGGCACCTATGACTAGCACGGATCTCCGGCTTCAAGCCCTCAATGAAGGTCCTCAATAGCTATTTTTGAGACCAATCATGATTTTGATTAGATAACCTTTCAAACCTGGTTTGATACTCCTGAATGATGGAGGTTTGTCGGATCTTTGCTAGTTGTTCGTCAATATTCTCGTAATCAGTTGGTCTGAAGCGGATCAGCAGTCCTTCTTTGAATTGTTGCCATGAAAGGACTCCATAAGTATGTTCAAACTGTTTAAACCACTGTATAGCATCCCCTTCAAGATGTATAGTTGCAATTTTCACCATAGATGCATCTGCGATTTTGTGGTACCGAAAATATCGCTCCGCGCGTGAGATCCAACCAATCGGGTCTCCTTCTTCCCATCTAGGGAAGTCCACTCTCATGCATGGATAGTTGGGGTTGGTCATAGAGCCTCTCCTCCCTTGGAAGTCATCTCTTCGGGCTTGGTGTGATTGGGCAAAGCTCTCTCCTTGATATGATTTCTTCGGGCTTAGTGGTCGGCCCAATCTGAGTTCGGTAAAGAGCGTCCGAATCTTATCCTCCATTCGCGCCTCCAAGGCTTCGAATTTAGCATTGATTGCCTCCTTAGATGCCATAGTATATGCTCCCAAATCTATGATGTTAAGATCTCTCTTTTGTTGTTGGGTTAAAGGCATGTATAGGTTGAGAGAAGTGATGGTCGAAAGGGTTGGTGGATTGGTGGATGTAGGCTACGGTTTAGGCTTGTTTTGTGGCTATTTTGGGTGCAGTTTGAGGGTGTGGTTTGGTGGAGTTTTAGGGCTATAGATGAAAGTTTTGGATCTATGGTAGATGGTAGCAAAGGTTTGATAGAAATAAGTGGAAGTTGCAGCAAGTATGTGCTGTCTTGTAAGAGTAGAATTGTCGTTGAAGAAACAACGGTTTCTCGACGTAATTTCCAACAAAAACTTGAGAGAATTGAGGAGAAAATTGATAGAAAAATCACAGTTTATATGACAGCAAGGATATATAATTTAATCAAGAAAATTTCGGCAGTATAACAGCAAGGAAATTGGTGCAAGTTGCGCTTGCAGAATTCTTGTCAAGAAATTTCAGCGGGTAACGATGAAAATTTGCAGCAACCCAAAATCATTTTTTGAGATGAATTTCTTAATAAATCAATCTTAGATGGAAGCCAAGATGATCTATAAAGTGTATAAGAAATTTCATTCAAAAAAGATTGCAAATAGATGGGTTAAGGCAACAATATGCGACTGAAATTTTCTGCAGCATAGATTTTCAAGTGCAACAGATTGGACATAAAAGATCAGTAGTTTATATAGAGAATTTTTCGATGAAACCAAAGGGAAATCTACTGTTAGGAAGTGTCAAAGATGTCATAAAAATTTCGTAGAAATTTGGATAGAAAAAGCACAGTAGCAAGATCAAACAGATGGTGCTATGCGGCTTAAATTTTGTAATTCAAGTGCAGCAGATTGGACATAAAAGATCAGCAGTTTATATTAAGAATTTTTTTATGAAACCAAAGGGAAATCCACTGTTAGGAAGTGTCAAAGATGTCATAAAAATTTCGTAAAAATTTGGATAGAAAAAGCATAGTAGCAAGATCAAACAGATGGTGCTATGCGGCTGAAATTTTGCAATGTATCTTTCGTCGTAGAGATGAAAACTTTGTGACGAAAAGTTTATGCAGCAATATAGGAACAATTTTTTTTTTTTTTGGATTTTCGAATAAGGATAACTAAATTGCAGCAGTAGTAAGGTAGGAAACCAGAACCTGTTGCAATTCACGGGGAGATCAAAGGATGATCCGCGGTGGTGGAGATGATGGCGGAATTCGGTGACAATCTTTTAAGCAATTGTGGGAATTGCTTTGGGCGGTTGTGGAGGGTTGATGGATGGCTGTGGAAGGGCAGCGAGACGCCAAGAACACTGCTATGATACCAGGTGTTAGAACCCTTGTAGATTCTAAACTTGGGGTTGATCTCTTTAGGGGATCGGCCTCCTTGGAACTCTATAGGGGTTCCTCCCTCCAAGTTGGTGCTCAAAGGCTGCAGAAAAGATTCATCTATTGCTTAAGAAAAGAGAAGGAATATATGGCTATTTATAGGGCTTCTAAACCCTAACTCCCAATAGGACTCCTACTTAAGACTCTTACTTCTAACCAACTCCTAATAGGACTCCTACTCAAGACTCCTATTCCCTTACAACTCATAATTCTTCTCTAAGAAAAAACCTCCTACATGAATGCCCCTCTCAATTAGGACTCTCCTAGCTAGAGTCCTAATAGAATGTCCCTCTCAATTAGGACTCTCTTAGCTAGAGTCCTAACAGTTTTATATGAATGTCCCTCTCAATTAGGACTCTCCAAGCTAGAGTCCTAACAGAAACTTGGTACATAAAATGTTTTTTCCAATTTTAAAAGAAAACCACTACTTAAAGTTAAAATGCATGTTTCAATTGCTTCCACATGTGAGCCCATCTTATTTCCTGATAAATGCTTTGCTCACTTCCCACTGGCTTCCTTAGGTTTTGCATACCCTACAAAGAGTTTGCAATATGGATTGTTGATCCAAAGTCAATCCACCAGGTGTTAATATTAACATTAACCATATTAGATTCATAACATACATATGAGGTTGGTTTACCTTTCTTTTCAAGCCATTGTTGGAATTTCGTGCATTCCTTTTTCACGTGTCCCTTTCTTTTACAAAAAAAACACCTTACTTCTTTCTTGATATCAGCTTGGGGTGGTATTTTACCTTTTTCCTACTGATGAGCTTTTTGATTGGCTTGATGTTTGTCAGTTTTATTTTTTTCCTCGAGTGGTTACTACTAATGCATTCTCACCCAATTTCATCACTAGCCTCTCTTCTTCTTGAACACACATGGTCATTAATTCGTTGATTGACCATTTATCCTTATGTGTATTGTATGAAATTTTAAAAGAGCTATATTGAGGTGGAAGGGTGTTCAGAATATAGTGCACCAGGAAGGATTCTAACATATTAACCTCAAGTTTCTTAAGTTGAGCCGTAATATCTCGCATTTGCATTATGTGCTCACGCACACCCTTTATGTTGGTGAGTCTAAGAGATGAAAATTTCATAATAAGGGTACTTGCTAGTGCCTTATCCGAAGTGACGAATTGTTCATCAACAGCTTTTAGCAAGTCTCGGACATTTTCATGCTGGTCAACAGAACCACGTATGCCAGCAGTCATCTTAGTTTTGATAAACATCACGCTGAGCCGATTGGATCGCTCTCATCGCTCATATAATGTGATCTCAGTTGGAGTGCTAGTATTAGTGACTATAGGTGGTTCGTATTTCCTGATAGCATAATCGATATCCATCCACCCTAAATGGAGGAGAACCCTCTCCTTCCATATCTTATAGTTATCACCATTAAGTTCAGGAATATCACATCGAATATCAGAGAAATTAACAGTTTGAGAAACTGCATAAAATCAAACATGCTTATGTCAAAATTTAAAGCTTAATAGACTAAATTACATGTTTTACCAATGTGAAACATGCAAAAAATATGAATCTCATGACATAAAAATTGCCTGTGGGCTAAATTCTTAATTTAAATAGATTCATATGGTCTTTATGATAAAACTATCAAATTATATTCCAATTCATAATCCCTGTGGGTAAATTATGAAAATAATCTGATATTTTATCATGATTAATTATATTAAATATAATAAAAGATCCTGTGGGATAATAATTATTATATGAAATATAATCAGTCACAATATGATGTCTAATTACTTATGTGATCCTTATTTTAACTTTATATATAATTTTAATTAATTAAGGATGCTGTGGTTAATTCTTAATTAATTAAGATTATATGGATCACTAGACATTTTAAACATAAAAAATTTGCTCATAAGCATAATTTAATATAACTAAATATGCATACATAATATGAGTATTTTACCAACTAAAATGTTGAAAATGATATTTCTTCATGATTTTCAATAAAATATATCAAGAAGTTTTCAAGAAGAAACCATAATAAAATCATTTTCATGGCATAAAAAATGAAAACTCTTTCGTATCAAGGCAGAGGTCAAAAGGCTCTGATACCAAATGTTAGAAATCAATGAAGCCAACTTGTGTTTCTAAATCATTGTAATAGAAACACAATAAAAACTAATGCGGAAATAAAATAGCGTACCTCCAGCCATTGTCGCCAAGAATTTCTGCAGAGGTTTCTTCTTGAACTTTGGTACTTCTCGACTCAGAACTCTCGCTTTAGATGGTGTAGGAAAGCCTTTCGCTTCAAAGAGATGATTGAGCCCAGGGATCAAAATTCTCATATATATAGATGTTCTCCCATCAAGAACATTTATTCTCACCAAATCATAATGTTCAAGAATTAATTCAAATTTGTAACGTTTGGACCATAATGAAAAACTTTAATGATATTAAATATTTAATTTAATAATAACGATTTCATGTTTAAAGAATAAAAAACTGAAATCATTTAAACCATAATTAATGAAGAAATTCATGATAATGAATTATGAATCTTAATGATAATAGTTATATTATTATTAAATTAGATATTTAATAATAACGGTTACAGTTGCAGCCCTAGCTGTTGCCACCTCTCGCTCCTCTCCCTCTTCCCTCTCTTTTCCCTCTTCTTCTCCTTCTCTTCTTCTCCTCTTCCTTTTTCCTCCCCAACGCCACACACCTCCTCGCTGCAGCCTTGCCACAGCTATCCTCCTCTCTTCTTCTTCTTCTTCTTCTTCTTCTTCCCTTCTCCTCCCCAACGCCCATACATCCTCTCATATGTTTCCTTCCACCTGCGGGAAACAGAGGTACTGCAGCCCTAGCTGCAACTGCTGCCTCTCTCTCTCTCCTCTCCATCTTCCCTCTTTCTTCTTCTTCTTCTTCTTTTCTTCTCTTCTCTCTCTTCTTCCTAATCTCTTCTTTTCCCTCTTCTTCTTCTTTTCTTCTCTTCTCCGTGGGAGGCGGTAGGATAAAACCGAAATTTTTGATTTTCTTTTTTTTTCTTTTTGTAACTTAACAGTTTAGTCCTTGAAATTTATATATTTACATATAGGTCCTCCAATTTACATATAAATCCTTATTAATAATTTTCAAAAGTGAAGGATATTACAGATAAAATATAGAAAACTTGATTTATACTTTTGTGGAAAAAGAATGAAGTTGTCAAACTTTATCCCTTCATTTACTAACTTTTGTCCTGTAGGCTTTTGAGTTTTTTTGAGAGATGCTGCCAAGGAAAAGACATTGGCATAAATGAGAGAAAAGGATCAAATTTTGGCCTTATTGGGCTATGATTGCCATGGATAAAATAAGAGTACATTATTGATTGATACTAACTTGATTAAAATAATGAGAAGATGAGCATCACAATTGTTGCGTTATAATTTAGTATTATCCAACATTATTGGTCATATTATATTCGACCATTTCTGCAGAAGTCTTCTTACAGTCAGTTGGAAGATTGATTTCTTCCCTTCTTCTTCCCTTTGTAAGTCAGAGATGATCGGACTTTCTCAGTCTAATTACACTTGGAACTGATAAAGAAATAATAGTATGTAGTTACAGTTCAGATAAAACCAGAATTGTTTGATGAAGACTAGTTTGTCTGATCCAATCAATTCTATGGTTATTTTTATGTTGGTTGTGGTTGAGCTACAGTGAGCTCACATTTCAGAATACTTATGGCTTGCTATGAAATGTTTCATCTGAGCAGATTCCATATCTGACTCAAGAAATGATGCTGCTAATTAATCATGGATGAGGGCAAGGAGTACCAGCAAATTGTTGTTGAGCATTCTCCAGAAGATTGTTGAACCAACAAAGCATGGGTTGATAACCATGGGAAGGCTACCCTTCTTGCATGAGAGAGACATTTTGTGATGATGGCCTTCAATTTTCAATGCCATCACTATTCTCATAGGATCTTATGATTGAGAAGAAATGTTTAAATTAAACCAAATATTTGAAACAAATTCAGATCGATTCAAAATTAGTTTCTTCGGTTTTGTTTTTAGTTTACATTCAACAAATATTATATTTTCAGGATATTGTGTTCTAAACAAAAACACAACAAATTCATATATGATACTAATCAAATTTGAGATAATTTTATCATATTTATACACACATTTCGAAATCTTGAATGATTTTTGGTTCACCTTTCTTTAGATTTTCTTAAAATTCCTAAACCAAAAAAATGGCAATTTTTTTGTCATTAAAAAATAATCAAAAGATTAAATCATATCTTTTAGGTCTTATTTATCAATTTTGTTTTTGTTCATGCTGGTCTGAATTATCTTCAAGTCTTATTTTAGGATGATGTAGGGGGTTTATAAATCAGAGTCATAAAAAAATATTAAACAAAGATCACATGTAAACTTTTACGAGGCAATCCAACAGCTCCTAAATTTAGGTCCTCTGTCAACTTAACCATAATGGATCATGCTCTATTAGGTATTGTATCTCTATGCAATTACTTAAGTCTCTCATATTAGTGAGTCTCTACCAAATAATCATTTGTTAGCTCTTATTAGATCTCATCCATATAATCCAATAAGATAGGGGTTCTGACGGATATCTCATATATGAACCTCTACTCGTCGTAACACATCATATGTGTACGATCCTCTAGGCCCAATATCGAGTTGGCTGTGAGTCATACATGTTAAAACTTCTTTTGACTCAATAAATTATTATCTTCATAATAATTCACTTGACTTATCAATTGCGGATGTACCAGGTCACTACACGATAGTCCTCAAATGATACAGGGGAATCTAATCCTTTGGACCTATCTGTCTTCAATTACCATATACCTATAGTCTCTCATACATCTAATATCCTAGAGATCGTATACTGGACATGGTATTGTCAAGCCCATATGGTTTCTCCTCGAGTCTCGCTCTAATCGGATTCTCCCAGAGAACTCTTTCTCTCTTAATCCGAATGACCTTGGCCAATGATTTGTTTGAGCAAGAATACATGAGATATTTCTCTCATGATATCGAAAGCGGATGATTCTCTATTAACACTCAATAGCTCTCGTAAGGTTGGCTACCACTCTTAATGACCAAATATAATATATCTAGAACTTCTAAACTTATAAGTCCAATATCAAAGAATAGAGTACTCATACAGAACATCCTTTGATGTCTCAAGTCTAAGGACCATGTACACTATTGGGATGACATAATCATTGTTTGACAATGAGGTATTATTAACCATCCAACATTCCGTGAGCGGATCAATCGGTGAACTCATTCTCCAATGAGCATTTGCATTGTAGCTCTAGTATCCCCACATGAGTAGATATGAGACTAACTGCCTCCATCATATAGATAGGTATATAGCATACTAGTTTATCCGATTATTTTGATGTTCCTCTCGAGTAACCTATGACCAGGATTATTTAGGGTTTGTGTTTAAAGTCTCATTATCGTGATCTCATCATGATCCGATTCTCATTGCACAAATCTATAGATATCATAATATATTTATGCATCAAGCAATATAAAATAAGAAAATATCATAATAATAATAAGTAAAAAGATTGTGTGTCATGTCACATGTGTCATCACTCATGTGATTGACTTGTAGGGCACCTATGACTAGCAATATCAACTATAAATAAATTTTTTTATCATTTGTCCCTCTCGTAAGGCATGCTTCGAGACTCTTACAAGAGGGAATTGAAGGACGTCATTCGATTTTTTTTATCATGGAAATGTTTAGGGATCTCATTTTTAGGGTCAGGTTTTTCTAATTCAAGTGTCTCGAGATCATTAGGCTTGCACTTCTATCATAGTGATCTTTTTTTGGTGACAATGGTTTGTGGACTCGCACACATTAGACACATTTGGCTTATGCCTCTATTGTGGCAGACCAATCGGGTTTCTTGATTCACACGTCTTGAGCTCATTTAACCTTACACCTCCACCATAACAGATTTATTTTGGTATCAATTGTGTTTTCTTGACTCACATATCTTGGGCATATTCGGTCTTATGCCTCCGATATAGTAAATTTATTTCAATGTCGATCGGGTTTTTCCAACTCATGTGTCTCGGGCGCATTTGGCATTGCACCTTCGCCATAGCGGATTTATTTCGATGTTGATTGGGTTTTTCTAACTTATACATCTCGAGTGCATTTTACCTCTTGGGTGCATTTTATCTTATGCTTCTATCATAGTAGATTTATTTCAGGTCTTTCCGCCATGGCGAGCTTCAAATCTTCTTTTTGCCATAGCAGATTTCATGTCCCATCTCTGTCATAGTATATCTTGGGTCTTCCCACTATGGCGGGCTTTAAATTTTCTTGTCATCATGGTAGATTTCATATCCCTTCTTCGTTGTAGCAAATCTTAGATCTTTCCATCGTGGTAGGCTTCAAATTTTATTTCCAGCATGGCAGATTTTATATCCTTTCTTCGCCAAAGCGGATCTCAGGTCTTCTTGCCGGTCAGGATTTCATATCTCTTCTCTATTATAATGGATCTTGGGTCTTCTCATCATGACAAGTTTTAAATCTTATTTTTGCTATAGTGGATTTTATATTCTTTCTCATCATGACAAGCTTCTGTTGAATCTCGAATTTTGATGATAAAATCAATTGATGGGTTATTTGATCTAATCCATATTATTGAGTTAAGTGTGCAGGATTAACTACGATAACCAGAAAACACAAAGCGAGAATACCGGAGTCAAGTTCGATGGACGTTTAAGAGTCCGAAGAATCGTCGGAGATGCTGCCAGAACCAACCGAGAAGAAATCGGGAACCTGTCGGAATTTTCGGAAGTTCGCCGAAGAGATCGTCGGAGGTTCACGGAGATCACCGAGAAGGCTCGGCTACTCATTAAAGTCATCACAAGTTCGGGAGCTTGCTAGAAGCCCGTCGGCAGAAAGTTCGTCGGAAAGCTCGCCAGAACAAGACTCGACGTTCGCGGATGAAAATTTGCTTAGGATGTGTTTTGGTTATGTAGTCCACTTGTAATTAGGATTAGGATTAAGAGATAATCCTATATCCTGGTTAGGGGCCAACTGGGCCCAAAGTCAGAGTTGGTTTAGGCTAAAAATTAAGCTAAACCAGCGAACTAGAGAGCCAAGATTGAAGCCCAACTAGTGGCTGAAAACACTGTAGTCGGGCTGAAAACACTGTAGGCGGTGGCACCGCCCAGCACCCGAGTGCTGGGCGGTGACACCTCCTTGGCTGGGCGGTTGCACCGTCCAGCACCTGAGCGTTGGGCGGTGGCACCGCCTGGCTGGGCGGTGGAACCGCCAGCACCGGGAACCCTAAGAGAATTCAAATTTTGGAGCCCAAAATTTGAATCCTCTTGAGGCCTATAAATACCCCTCAAATCTTAGCTGAGGTTACAACTTTTGAGAAGCATTTTGATTGAGAGAAAAGTCTTAGAAAGTCTTAGCAAGTCTTGTTTTCAATTTGCTAGAGAGTTCTCCTCCTTCTTTTTTATTGAAAATTTGTAAGAGGTTGAGCTGCTTGTAAAAGGTTGTAAGAGGGGTGTTTACCCTTCCATTTCAAGAGACTTGCTAGTGGAAGGTGGGAGCCTCATCGAAGAGGGGCCTCGCAAGTGGAGTAGGTCATTTGACCGAACCACTCTAAAAATCGGCGTAATCTCTGGTTTGGATTTTATTATTGTCATTTACATTACTACAAATCTTCTTACTGCTTTAGTTCCTTATTACTCTTGCTGCGCAACTTTAAGAATACGCCTTCAAGTTAAATTTCTCAAGTTTCGTTCTTAACGTACGAAAGATTTTGTTAAAATCGAAGTTTTAATCCGCTGCACTAATTCACCCCCCCCCCCTCTTAGTGCCGCTCCGATCCTAACAACTTCAAATTTTCTTTTTGATACTGTGAATTTCATGTCTCTTCTCCATCATAGTAGATCTTAGGTTTTCCCATGTTGATGAGCTTCAAATCTTCTTTTCATTATGATAAATTTTATATTATTTCTCCATCATAGTGGATCTTGGGTCTTCCTATCATTTAAGTAAAAACTTATTAGCTAAATGACCATCTAATCGAGCAAATGTATTTCGGAGTAATTTCCAAATAAAATCAAAATGTGGCTTATTTCCAACACATAGACAGAGACCGCACATCAAACTAAACCTTATCCTTCAGGTTCACACAAGACGATGGATACATCATGAAGAATGACTTATCTTGATTACTTTGATTACAGTTAGTAACCAGCCTCGTTCCATTCGCTACCTCAAAGTGCAAGAAGATCAGGAGATGATGAGCACTGGTGTCTGATCTGACCCAAAGTTAAGACAAAGAACAGCAGTGTTCTTATCCAAGAAAAGCTGACAAAGATGATGGGGCTCATGGAAGCTCTCCTAACGATGAAGCTACATCACTTGCTGCAACTGATGTTGGACATATCTGAAGGATGATTTATATCACACATAAGCATAAAAAGTTGATTTATACCTCAATTATCTCAGTAGATAGATCAAGAAACAGCTGGCCTGTAGTAGATGAGGATAAATCAGCAGAAAGTAGATACAGTTCTGCAATTTTAAAGGTAGATGGAATGGTAGCTGCTGCAGATGGAATGGTAGCTGTTTGAAGAGAGGAGCTATGCATCAGCATTTAGAATTCTGCCCATCATAATCATGACACATCAAAGAAATGCATCATATGGTAGCAAGGATAAGTAGCATCCATTCTGAATGATGCAAACTTGCAGTATCAGTGATTCTTTATTCTAGATCTTAACATTGCAGAGCACTGAGCATTTGCATGGATTGGAACATTAAGATCGCTTGAATCTGAAAACATGAAAATGTAGGAAAAAAAAGTTATCACAAAGGAAGAATGAGAAAGATTGCAGTTGCAGCTTTTGTTCTTGCAACTGTTCTGCATTCCAGCCTGTCTACTTGGCAGCCCAAAGTTCATCATTGTTTGTGAGTTGGCCCCGTCAAAAGCCAATATGTATTATGCAGCAAAATTTAATTCAAATAAGGATGAAAGTTTGTTGCCTTTCACACTGTTCTGAATATAATATATATATATATATATATATATATATATATATATATATATATATATATATATATATATATATATATACGTGTATATATATGTATATGTATATATACATTTATATACATATATGTATATATATGTATACATATATATATATACATATACATATATATATATGTAAATAAATATATATACATATATATATAAATATATATACATATATATATATACATATATATATATATATATACATATATATATATATATGTATATATATATATGTATAGATATATACATATATATATATACATATATATATATATACATATATATATATACATATATATACATATATGTATATATATACATGTATATATATATATATATACATATATATATATACATATATATATATATATGTATATATATGTATATATATATACTCATACACTGCATATCGTAACATATACATACAATCTCATACTATGCGTTATAACATATATATATATATATATATATATACTCTTATACTATATGTCATAGCATATATATGCATCGCATATCATGATATATATGTTCACTACCAGACTACACATCATGACATGTACATGGATTTTGTATCACACCTTATGATATATCTATGTATTCACACATCGTACGTGATAATATATATGAGCATTCTTACAATATAAGTCATAATATATACATACATGTCATACATTTTTATTATAATTCATATATATTTCTTCTTATGCAATGCATATATCAACATCATGTTCATAGCTACCTCATGGTGATCATCTCATTCAAAATATTATTTCAAAAATATATTTTAAATGTACATACTATATATGACCATTATTTTATAATAATTTAAGTTTATACTTATTTGATTCACCTTAAAAATGAAGATGTCAACGAAAAACTATGATCCTTAGTGATCACATGTGCTAAGGAGTTAGTTATAAACACATTAAATTTGGAATATAAGGTAATGGTATGCCCAAATTAAGAATCTTATATCTTAAATCACTTATAACTCTTAATATAAATAATATTTTGTAGCAAAATTTAATGAAAACCTCTCAATTAGACTATGCCCAACCTATAAATTCACTTAAATTTCATTACTAATTTGCCAACAATTAAACCTATATCTACCAAATGACTTAGTCGCTACCCATCACACAACTACATGATTTTGTGAAGTAATCTTGCTGTTATGCTAAAAAATTTTTTAAAAAATTTGAAATTTTGGAAAAAAAGAAATATAGAAAATTAAATATACATAAAATTTCAGCTCAAAACAAAAATATTGAAGGCCAAACTATCTTCTCAATTCAACTATCATCATCTATTCTGTTATGCTAAAATTAGATTAGGCTGCCTAAAATACTAAAGCTCATTTGTTGATGCACAAAGACCCTAAGGATCCTTTTAAGATATATCAAACAAATAAAAGCTTATCATGTCTCTAAGGATGTCAAATTGATTAGAAGAGAACCCTTTCACATAATATAGGAGATTCTATATACTTTAGTTTAGAATACCTATTAAAATAATACCAAACCCTTTAAAATTAAAATAATACCAAATTCTTTAAAATCATAGTAGATTCATACAAAACACATCAAAAAATCCGAGATTAAATTGAACTACAAGTTGCTAAAAAATAGCTAAAAGTGTTAGTCTACAAATTACTAACTAAAATCCTATATAATTAATATATAGGAAAGGATTAGGATTTCTTACCTTGAACTAAGGCCCTTGGGCTTCAAGGAAGAATGATTTGAGAAACCGAAAGAGAATAAGTCAAAAATTAAGAAAATAGGTCATGCTTATCTTGTTTAGAGAGAAGAATAAAGATAAAATAGAGAAGATGAAAATAAATGTGCTTAGTGAGTTGCCTCGATTGGTTAGGCTTACAATTTTCCTATAAAATATACTCAACAAATAGGCATTGTTGCTTATATATATTTCAAACAGTATTTCAGAGAATTTATGTGACATTTTTGGAAGTTCATAACCTCAACTTTAAGAAACGATTAAATGAGTATCTTATATATCATAATGCATACACAAAACATATCTTTAAATAATAATAATAATAATAATAATAATAATAATAATAATAATAATAAATGTTGTTTTAATTTTCATTGACATGTTAGTTGTAGTGTAAAACTTGGGCACTACAAGTATATATTCACATGTAGCATTGCCACTAACATTGATATAAACTTCTCTAAAAAAAATTCACATAAACTTAAATTTAAAAAAGAAAAAAATAATAATTACTTCTTGTAGAGGGATATATATGCATTTAATTTTATATTAATTATATCATGCCTTGGACGGCTCTGCCTACTTCTTAGATGTCTACTTTTTCTTATAAAAACCATGATTCCTTGGAAATAAATTCAACGCCCTCAAGTTATATCAAAGCAAATCTTTTTATCATAATTGTACAAAAAGATCGATCACCTACTAATTTACTTTCTTCTTCATCATTGTGCTTCCTAGAATTTTCTCTACTTAATTAAAGATTCTTTGAGACACATGGACTCAAAAGACTATCAAATTGTAAGAGGAAGGTTTAGAGAAGAAGAAAAAGCAGTCTACTATGTGTTATTGGGCTCGTAAAAATAAATGAAATTATGATAGCATATGCAAGAAATCGTCCATTGGGATGTGACGTCAATCTCACTTTAGCTATTAAATGATTGTTTAAGGGCAAATAATATTTTGGATATTGACTTGTATTGTTGAGGTTCGTATGGCCTTGCCATTAATTATTACATGTTGAGATTACGTGTTGGATACCACCATATGATAACATCATTATGTGTTCGATACTTATATGAGACATTATATACAAAAAATAATAATAATTATTATGCTTTAGAGTGGATGGGATCCACACAAAATTGGATTCCAAAAGATGCTTTTCAAGGATAGTGCTAACACGTGGCTCTCACGAAAACATCGATTCTCCCTCGATGAATATATCAGATGTAATTATTCTTTATTAAATAATGAGAAAACAGTTTCTAAGGATTTTATTCTCACCCGCTATTTCTCTCCTCGGTTTCTCCGTATTTTGCTTCGATGCTTCCCATTTCCTTTCGTTGGAGCCTTTTGGAAACAGTCGCCGCCCCTCCCTATATTAAAGGCGCCTTTTGCTCCCCCTCCCTTCTCTCCTCTCCTCTCCTCTCCGCTCGCTCGCTCTCTCTCTCTCTCTCGCACGCGGTGATCTCCATCCCTTCTGTCTTCGTTGTCTTTATTTTGTGCCCCCCCTCATCGATTCCAAGGCCAGCCTCGGCCCGCCACCGGATGGTTTGCTGACCTTGGAGAACGGAACCGGCTCCCCGTCGTCCAGGGTACCTTGTCTTCTTCTCTCTTTCGCCGTCACTCGGTGTCTTTCTTGTTTTGTGTGTTGGGAAGAAAGTAAAGTTCGCGACTTGTGATCATCCCGCTTGTCAAAATTTTCAGCTTTCTCGCCTGGAGTTGGTGTTTTTGGTTTTCCGTCTCCAGTTTGGTTTGTAGCGTGACTTGCTGTTTGGCGATTTGGCACAATTTCTGGTAATTGGGTTTGTTCTGTGATCGGTTTGTATTGTTTTGGTATAGAGTTTTGGTTCTGGATTGATAGGTGTTGGAATTATGCAGGTTGTAATCTGTAAATCGTCTATTTTAGGAGATTCAATCCTGGTGGCAAAGAAGACATTTTTAAGGGTTCGATAATATCGAAATCGGTTATGATTGAGAGTATTAGTAAGGTTTTATAGTCTACGTAGAAGTATACCCAGTTGGGCTTTTCTTAAGCTTCATCGAGTTGGTTTTGATTTGGCATCATGGACGCAAAACGAGGAGAGGAAACTAGTCTTGTTGGAGCTGCCTCCCAGGTGAAGGAGGGGGTATCACATTCTAATTCGAAGGGGTCTGGGAGCCTTGATGGTAATGATATGTTTGTTAGAGCTGATAAAATTGATCTGAGGAGCCTAGATATACAGCTGGAGAAGACACTCTCAAAGATCTGGTTAAAAGAAAGAAGAGGTTCTCAGAAACCATCAGAAGAATGGGAGATTGATCTATCCAAGCTGGAAATAAGGTATGTCATTGCACGAGGGACCTATGGTACAGTTTATCGTGGCGTGTATGATGGCCAGGATGTTGCAGGTACACTCCTGAATTTTGGACAAAAGTAACTTAGATGCTATTGTCTTTCATAGCTTTATTAGTTTACTCCAGCATTTATGGTCTTCTGAGTAGTTTATACATGTAGTCTAATTTAGCAAAAAGCATTGCAGCATTTTGCATATCTTTTATTCCTACGTGCTTTATATTGGATAAAAATTGGTTGTGTGGAATTCTACCAGTGGCTTTTCCATGATAATGAATTGTTACTGAAGAGAATGCAGTTTTGTTACTTAAATTCCATCATGTTTTATTAGATAAGTTTTGCGAATCTTGCATATTATATGAATTGTTGCTAAACCAATTAAGTTTGCAGATGGGTGTAAGGAGTGATATCGAACAAGTTCTTCACTTATCCTGGTTAATCTCATCAAAAGTATTTTGATTGTTGATACAATGACTGGTCCTACCAGTAGTCTTTTCGTATATGGCAATTTGATCAACCGGTTGTTTATACACTACAAGTTGTTGAAATAACAATAGTTGCCTAGTCTATGTGGCAGCAATGTTTCTGATCTGTCTGATTGGCCATGACTCTGATGAACTGAGATGTTAGTGTTTTCGAGCCTATATATCTTACTGGCTGATCCTAGGAGAGCAAGATTAAATATTCATAATTTAGAGGATTATAGTGGTTATTTCAAAACCTTCTGATTCATCCATAATTTTCTAGCAAACTTTGCCTGAGATGTTAGTATCAATTATTCAAAAACTCATGATGCATCTTTATGCCTAAATTATCCTTCAAACCTTGCTTTTTTGTCTTGACTGATATCTCCATATATCTAGAATTTTAGAGAAAGATACAGCAGATACTTTATACATGTTCTTGTGAATTTTCTATAACAAGTAAACCAGAGAACTTGTTGGATATGAAAATCATGTATAGAAGAAAATGAATATCAAACTTTATTTAGCATTTATTTTCAGTCTTTCTTCTTATTCAATTTTTTCTTTTCTCATCTCCAATTTCTCTGCTCATGTTTTGCTTAATACTGCAACAAAATGTTGTATTGTCATGAGGTTAATATAATTTTTTGGTTGGCCATTTTCGAGAATAAGAAAGATTTCAGGCACGTTTAATCAAAGAATAACCATTGAGCATAAGGGTATTGTTTTACATATCTTTTACAGATAATACTTGAGATGCAAATTGGTTGAAGAAAAGAGACAAAGATGACATACGAGAAGAGGTGTACCACTCTTCTTATTTGTGTCGGAAAGTGTACCCCTAGCTTCTCTTTGTGATAGTTGAGAATCCAAAAATCCATCATATATTCCTACTTAATCAAAAAATAATAATATAGAACTTTGTTGGGAAATCAAAAGGAGCAGACTACTAGGTTATGACAAGTTGACCATGCTAAAAAAAATTTGGGACGGGATCAGTCAATTACTTTGGTCAAACCTTGTCTCATAGCCACAATTTATACAAGAAATACCATGTGCCATTTATGCCCATGGTTTTCTCATTTGGACTAGGACTTATAAAGATATTTAAACGGTGGTGCTATGCTGGTCTTGATATATGATTTTGTTGGTAAATCATTATTCCGCTAATGCAGAATGGCAGGCTTCAACCATATTGATAATGCATCTTCTTGTTCTAATTTCTTTTATTGGATGAATGAGTTTCTTTCTGAATTTGTTTTAACTCTAGGTTTCTTTATACATGCTCTGTATTTACTAATACATTTAAATATGATCGCTAAATTATGATAAAAAGGGCGAGTCCAATGTATGAGGCTCTCACTAATGCAGAATATTGGAGGGTCAATATGCAATCTTATCTTACATGTGGAGAGAATTGTTTCTATCACTCGAACCTTGACCACCCATGTTGCAAATGAGCAACCTTAGCATCATCCCAAGGCCGCCCTCATTGCTAAATCATGATAGTTTCTTAAATTTGTGGTGTTGCAAACAAAACATTTGCATTTGTGAATGGACTTCGCTTACCATATCAATATTTAATGTTACTGATTCTATAATTATTGCATGAAGAAAATGAGAGGTGATCGTTAAATTTACTTGCAACCTTTTCTGTGTTCATTGGAAATAAAACCTTGAGCCATTACAGACATCTTTTTAAGAAAATATTTTTATGATCTAACTAAACTCCTTGATTTTTTTTTTTTTTGGTATGCCATCAAAGCAATCAGGCTTTTCATGGATTTTTGATACCTTCTGCTGTTCTATTGATTTTGTTAGGAAGGAAAACCACCCTTCTCCATGGGTATTGGGCATAAAAGAGTGGAGTTTGATCAAGCCTACCAACGTTAAGCATGGCTTGATATTAATTTCAAGCCTAGATAAATGAACAAATGTATTAGATATTTGTTCAAGCTTAAATTGGGTCTATTTGGAACCAAATTAAACTGGATCACATATTAACTGGTTTGACAGCTAAATTCATGTCAGTGTGTTTCACACGTGCATGTGCATCTAAATCTGTGTGCATGTGCGTACAAGTGACTGCACGTACAATGAGTTGCTTTTTCCTTTTTCTTCTTCTTCTTTGTCAATTGTTCTTGCTCTTTTACGATGTAGGCTGGGGTTTCCATCATCATCTCCCAAACGGTGGGAAGAAGAAACTGCCTATTGTCAATATCCAATGCAATATAACTTCTAAAAGTCATTCTTAAAGAAGTGTCCTTTGTTCAGGAATATATAAGAACAGCATTTCAAAGGCTTGTCCCATGTTCCCTTAGTAGCTCAATAGGTTACATGTTGTTCAGAGATTTTCACCGCACTGGTCCCACTTTTATAGTTGCTTTTCTTTATCTACTATGGTCAAGAGGAGAATACTGTGTTTGTGTCTTTTGTTATTGGTTAAAACTATATATTACAATTGTAATTTTTAATTGGTAAGTTATTATAAGTACATTCAGATCAATTGCAAATAGAGAAGCAGTTTGATCGGTGGAACTTTTGTACAATTCTGAAATTGTGTCTGGTTGTATCTCTCAGTATTACAATGTTGATAACTCTGAGGTTTGCTGTTACATAATAATTAGTTTCTATCTTATAGTGAAATTGTTGGACTGGGGACAAGATGGGGTTACCATAGATGCTGAAACCGCTGCTCTTCGGGCATCGTTTCAGCAAGAGGTTGCTGTTTGGCATAGACTAGACCATCCAAACGTCACCAAGGTAAAAATTGAGATATATTAACTTGTCAATGTTGCTTCACTTTTTATGTTGTCCTTGGGAGTCTTGAATCTTGATGGTGATTATGGAATAAGTTGTCTGCTTCATTTGATGGAAAGTTGTCAGCATAAATCAAGCCAGCTAATTGTGAACTATGTCTTGGAAGTATAAACCATAATTTAATATGCATGGTTCATTCTCTTGTTATCTTTGACATTGATTTTGGTTTCATGTGGTCATCCATTCAGAAGCAGTTTTATTCTCCCCTCCTGTTATAATCATCTTGAATGAATAGATTTTTCAGCTTACAGCTCGGATATTGTGGATTACAGTTTGTTGGGGCTTCCATGTGGACTTCAAACCTCAAGATTCCACAAAATGATTCTACTAGTAATTGCCATAGCTCCCTTCCAACTCGAGCGTGCTGTGTTGTTGTCGAATATCTTGCTGGGGGAACATTGAAACAATACTTGATCAAGAACAGGCGAAGGAAGCTCCCCTACAAAATTGTGATTCAAGTTGCACTGGATCTTGCTAGAGGGTAAGTGTCTGGCCAGAAGTCCTATGTTTTTGCTTATAATTGTAAGGAGCCATGTAACATTCTTGAGAATGCAGGTTAAGTTATCTGCATTCGAAAAAGATTGTGCATCGTGATGTCAAGACTGAAAATATGTTACTGGATACCAATCGAAAACTAAAAATTGCTGATTTTGGTGTTGCACGTGTCGAGGCTCAGAATCCCAGGGACATGACTGGTGAAACTGGAACCCTAGGCTACATGGCTCCAGAGGTGCACATCTCATAACATGTTACATATGTTTTCATGATATGCTCGTCATCCTTATAGATTCTGAGCTATTGTTAATGAGTCAATGAAGCTATTAGAGAAACTTTAAATAGCATATGAAGTTTGAAGTTTGAGTAGAAGGTCCAGTTCTTTTTGTTGCTTGTAATACGTAAGATATGACAGGTGAGCATTTTGCAGGTCCTTGATGGTAAGCCATACAACAGAAGATGTGATGTTTATAGCTTTGGCATATGCTTATGGGAAATATACTGCTGTGACATGCCATATGCTGATCTTAGCTTTGTCGACGTGTCCTCCGCTGTTGTTCGACAGGTTAGTCCCATCATGAAGAAAATCGTTTATTTATTTATTCTCTATTTTATAAAAAATGAGCTGCCTTTTTTTATTAATTAAGGCAGAGAATGTTCATGAATTCTTTTTTTTTTTAATTTGTTGTTTCAAAGTTTCTTGTTGCTCTAGTTTTGAATTAAATGACATCAAGATTCTCTCGAGTATGTAAGTATTTATGTTGAATTTTACAGAATCTACGACCTGAAATTCCTCGGTGTTGTCCAAGTTCTTTGGCAAATATAATGAGGAAATGTTGGGATGCAAACCCAGATAAGCGACTGGAGATGTACGAGGTCGTGAAGCTCTTGGAGGCAATAGATACCAGCAAAGGTGGTGGCATGGTACCTGAAGATCGAGCTGCTGGCTGCCTCTGCTTTTCCCTGGCTCGTGGTCCATAATTCATTTATCAGACAGCCCTTGTTTTTTGAATCCTTTTATCACAACAAGAGACAAGGAGCACTGAATAGCAATTGCCTACTTGCATAAAGGTCATTGCCTCAGACTTGTGTGGGTCGAGTCAAATGACTGGAAAGATGCTATGTACTTAAATATCCATGCCATTTTTAAATATCGACCTTGGCGCATAAGTTATTTTTGCATGAATACAAATCACAATTTATCCATTGCTAGATGGGTTTTGGTGCTATTTATTTTCAGTGTATGTTGTCAA
The DNA here is from genome assembly GCF_036884655.1 of Musa acuminata AAA Group. Classification (NCBI taxonomy): domain Eukaryota; kingdom Viridiplantae; phylum Streptophyta; class Magnoliopsida; order Zingiberales; family Musaceae; genus Musa; species Musa acuminata. The sequence goes on along the minus strand of NC_088332.1, from coordinate 36,041,409 downwards.
ATTAGAAGCCATTAGTGCAACTGGAGGATTTTAACCACAACAGCAATCAACTCAAACTGTTGTCTGAGATTTGTCCTTCAGAGATGAACAATACCATATCAGACTTAAAAAGTGTCCATTACATCTACATTGATGACATGAGAAAGTTTGATATATATAACCAGGCAATTCTTGTGAAAAGCTAAAGAGGGCTGATGAAGAGAATGCCATAGAAGATGCCAACCTGGTCACTCAAGTTGTTGGCAAAATCAACTTCTGTATGTGCTCTGTAGAACATTTTAGCAGCTCTGATTAATAAAGGAAGCATGCAGTATCAGAAAGAGGTGATATACGCCATTCAAAACTCTCTTTTGGTACCTGTGTTAGTGCTTGCAGAGATGTCTGTGTTTGTATGCTGTTACTGTGAATTTGATCCTTGACGCCTTTTGCCACCAATACACTTTGGATGGCTAGAAATTGTGATGAGATGCGGCATGAGAGTAGGAAAAAGTATATCCTCTACTCTGCGACATCAGATTATTCATCTTTAATGCTCTGTATGTAACAAACAAAGAGGAAAAAGTTGGCCTTGTTCTGCAAAATGACAAGACTGGGATTTACTCTTGCAGGATGCTCCTTTGAGTGCTACACTTCTTTTTACACGTTATTTGTTGCGGAGGAGGAGATTGTAACATGAAGGATCAGAAACACTATTTTGGATTGTTTCTAAATTTGATCACTACAAACATTCTTGTGTCCTTAGAAAAGCTAATTATGATAGATTCCACTACATTTCCTTTTTCACCAGAAGTGCTTTAACTATAATATATGAACTCATTTCCACCTGCAAATGTTCCTGCTAGTGAACTCCTAGCATTGCTAAAACAGATAGCATATATTCTTTCCAGATTTGGAAATAGCAATATTTCATATTTAAGTTTCAATATTATAAATTTATTTCTTTATATATATATTTATATGTATGTATGTATGTATATATGTATATACAAATCGAACTTTCAACGTCATGATATTTTTATAGGATAGTTATGTTAAATTTTAATTACATTTTATAAAATTATCTGATCATATATATTAATTTTAACTGGAGGATCATAATATCACATCAAAGTATTAGATCAAACTATTCAATCCTGACCCAATCGTACATGCATCGATCGAAATCAAACCAACTCGTCTCAATCATGAACCAAACAAGATTGGCTTTTACCACCTGGATCAAATTTGACCTCAATTCTATGTTCTTATTCGAGGCATGAGCATCAAATTCCCTCTTTGGGTTGGCATCAGCTCTTTAATGCGAATCTCAACACATCAACATCATCCCAACCCTCCACTCCAATTCGACGTCAATTCCCTTCGTCCCCGCTCGCACCAACCCAATGGGCCGGCCCGCCCAATCACAGCCGTCCATCAACTGCGCCCCGTCGTCTCGTGCGCCTCTGGGCACCCTCATCCCACACCGCCTCCACCCCACCTCCGCAGATGCGCATATCCGCTATCGGGGTCGCAATTGCCACGCCGCTGCCGTGCGACGAGCTCCTTCTCTCCCTCTCTCGATCGATCGATCCATCCATCCATCCCGCAGCGAAGTCAACTGGGCGACGCGACCATTCGATCCCTCATAGGTATAATCTTTCTCTTCTCGATGTTGTTTCTTGGGTTCTTTCTCTTCCTTTCTTCTTGCGGTGGGATGAAGGCGAAGTTGTGAGCTTTGCACGCGTTTGTCTTGCTCTCTTTGCGTGCGGGTTTCGGTGATCTTACTGCGATGTCCGGGCGAGACCCTAATTCGGCGAGTGACAATTCGTTTTGCTCCAATTTGACGAGAGGCTTCGCAGGTTGTGGCGAATTTGTCTGGTTGTGCTTACCTTGGTGTTAGTCCTATAGGGCACTTTGATTTGCTGTGATGCGGTGGTCCTTGTGGTTGGATTTCCCTTGCCTTGCCTCTGCTTCTTGGTTTGCCTTGTAGGAAGGTTTCTTGTTGGATTCTTTTCTTGCTCTGGTGTCATTAGGTTTCATTTTATGATCTTTTCGTGGCTTTTACCCGGAGGTTGGACAAGATGTAGTGATGCGGTGTTCCTGCGATAATTAGGGTCCGGTGGTTGCTGTGATTAAGTTTCATGCAACATATTAGATTTTCTAGGTTATAGTTGAACCAAATAGATCTCACAAGAAATTATGGTCTGCAACGTCATCTTTTTGTGTCTGATTTGTTTATAGAATTCCTCCGTAATTGATGTGGTTCTTGTTGTTCTTCTGGTTCTTTTTTGTCGCCTTGGAAAATTCATAGTAGATTTTCTTAGTTCATGAAACTTTGGCTTTCTGATTAATGGGGTATCGATCATGAATATAGGCTTTCTGAACTTTCCAAGCTTTGTTTCATCGACATTGCCATCAAATATGTGATATTTGTGGAGGTCATAAATATTCTTCTCTGGGAATCTAATTATTGCAAAAAGAAATCTAGATGTAAAGGTGTCATCTCTCTTTATTCCTTATACCATCTTTACCTTCATTGATGATTCCCTACTCTTTTTCCTTCTGGGTAAGTAGTAGTTTCTTTGCATATTATATGGTGTATGGTGCTGATAGTTGGATTTATCATGCATGTTTTCGGCTACATTTTCTTCCTCTTAGCAAGGTCACAAATTAATGATTGTCAATCATTGTGTCTCAAACATGGAAGGCCTTTTTGAAGAACCTGTGGAGCTACCACTCACTGAACATCCATTTATTTTGATGTAACTTCATTTTCAACCATAGTCAGTACTACTGCTGCTCTAGAGTTTTTCTTTTGCTCTTGGCTCTTCTTTTTTGACACAGAATTAAAATTTCTATTAAAATTATTTTCATTGTCCTTCCTGGGCCAGATTGTTTCACGTCATAGTTGCTCCTTGGTGTCCTTTTGTCTGCTAGAATAGTGTTTTTCTATGATCACAGTTCCTTCATTTATTGCTCTGCTTGGATATTGGTGAGGTTTGTTGTCCTTCAAGCAATTGTATTCAACATCATACTTGTTCTATGATATCCTTATATCATTCATTTCTCTAACAATGTGATATTTGAGCGACAATCTTTACCGATATTTTGTCTTGATAATCATACTTTAGCTTAGTTTCCTAGTTGCTTTTAACTAGTTTACCTGTTTTCTTATTATTGTAATGCCATACATGATCCTCCACATTCTGGACTGTTTAATTGGTGTCCTGTCTTTTAATCAGCCATTGATGAGGTTGGATATTGCATTACATTAAGGCTCAGTCTCCTTTACCTATGCTTACAATTGATAAAAGAAGTAAAAGGATTTGTAACTTGTAATACCATAAACAAGAGAAAAATTTCTTCCTTACCGAGATCTCTATATTGCAGAATAGCAGTAGATTGTTAGTAAATGTATAATAATAGAACTGATGCTGGAGTAACCTGTTCCAGTTACTGTAACAGTTTAAATTGTTCTTCTGTACTTGAGAAAAGACAAGATACTTGTAATTTTCCTTTTTTCCAGAGTCTAGACTGGATCAGACTAAAATTTAAGGGACTGTTAATTCATGACCAGGATGGAAACCTGAATCTGGATTGGAATCAGTTGGACTCTGTCAGAATTGCTAATTGGAGTTCATTAATTTAGGACTGAAATCTTGTTTCAATCACAATTTTTTTGTTTTTGAGGCATTATGATAATTGCTGGATATGAGTAAGGGTGTTTTTGTCATGATAATTTTTCATTGAGTTATATTAGGAATGGTGGCTAAAATATTATCCGTTTGATTTCTGAAAAAAGGATGATGGGCTCCCTGAAGAAGGGGAACTGGAATCTGATATGGCTAGCCAAGCATCAGGTATTGGGAGTTCTTGACCTTAATTCTGATGTTAACCCTTAAATTCCTTGAACTGAAAACCATATTTAAAATAATCATAACCAATTTTTTTATTGTTTTTGTCATATGGTTTGTTGAATGATATATAAACCTTATTTCTCTTTTGTAAACAATCAATTTTCTTGTCATTTTTGAGCCTTGGAAAGGTTGGCCTGCTCATGTACTTGGTTTATTTATCTATGTCTGGAAGGGTTTGCATGTAAATTGAATTATTTTAAACTTGATAATTTGCTAGCTTGTAAGTTGATCCAAAGTGGTTCAATTTTTGGTTTGGACTTGTCTAGGTTGCACAATTTAAGAACTGGGAAAGTGACAGTTAAGGTATCTATAAGTAAATCCTTTGGGTTTATAGCAGTATTTTCAAGAATTTTAGGTTCTAAATATATGGTTAAAAATTGTAGCCATTATGCAGGTAGTTGACATGCTACCATGGTCTGTGTGCTACACTGCCATATAGGCAATTGTTCAATAATGAAAACTATTAGAAAAATCTTAAGAATAAATTATAGTAAAAAGGTATGTTCCATTTATATACATAAATTAAACCAGTCTTTATTTTGACATTATAACAAGTAAAATAAAATAGTGGTTTGAATTGCCTTAGAGGCCAAGACTTCTTTTTTTATGATAATAAAAGGTAGAAAATAAAAAGAGCATGCAAAGAGAAGGATAAATGGAAAAATAGAGGAGAATATAAAAAAGTGCCAACTTCTACTTTTTAAGTAATTGTTGCTAATGGTCATCTTGTACTCATTTCATTGTCAATGCATCCATCTTTTTCTTGCTTTGTTGGAAAAGGAAAATAAGATTTGGTTATCTTAGATGAGGAAACTATGTGACTCGTAATGTGGGTCAATTCATGAATTATATGGAGCTTAATGCACTATTTGATTTAAAAGCCATATTAAATGAACTTACTGTTGCTCAACTGCTTAGCATCCATAATGTCAGGACAGGCCATCTGGGGCCCTAGGTGAGGCATGGATGGGTCTATCTTATCTGAGGCAGTTGTCTACTCATTCTAGATGGTTATTTTTTTGATGCAATGGTTTTTGAACCTATGACATTGGGTTTCCAAGACCCGTATTCTACCGAATTGAACTAAGAGTACATTCTTATGCTTTTGACAGGAGATATGACTGTCCTGTAAAGAAAAGTATTTTTCTACCCAAGACATCTTGCATATATAGAGTATGTAAGACTGGAAGATTATGTCCAATTTTAATTGATCCCAATTAATCTCTCGTTACTTCCCATAGAAGGAATGGTTAGCAATGACAGAATTTGAACCTGTTATGTTGCAGATCTGAAGTCGAATAATAACATTTTGAAGTTGGAAACCCATAACTTCTACATGATAATTAAGGAGAATAATGTAAGAAGTTATCAGGAAAATACAATAATAACGCATGCCACATTGATGTTGTGCCTATGGAATTGTTGGTCTCATATCATCAAATATTATACAGTGTAGAGAATTTTCTTATTCATCAATTTGGTATTTTTCAAACATATACACCTATTTCTATTAAGAGCTACATAATTACACGATAAAATAAAGACAGCACAAATACAATAATAAAAAAGAACCAATATTCCTTTTTTTTTCATATTCTATTTGCTTAAAAAATTAAGCGAATAATCATTATTCATCTCCACTAATCGTATGTGTACAAGTAGATATTGCTCTCAAATAAGAATTGATTAGTCATCTTTTCATTTAGATGTTTCATCTATTCTTTATAGAGTTAGAATCAAGACTGTTAAATTCTAATGCCTTTTGCTAAGGAAATTTTATTATGGAAAATGCAGAGACAAAATTTAACTATTATAAGATTTGTAACATAGAAGCCTAGTTCATGTAACTCTAAGTATCCACGCTTTTGTCGTTGTTTGCACATACTGAAACTAGTATGTATTATTTTCATCCTTGTACACAGTGTTCTTTTGATTGATGAGCTTTTGTTTTTATCCTTTTTTTAGTTAGAAGCCTTTTCTTTGGACTTGCCATAGAACTTTTTTGTGTTGGATTTTATGCTATACTGTAATTTCTTGCATCTATCATTTGCAATTGTCATTGGAGGAACTTCTAATCATCCTGAATGGCACTTTTCATCTTTGTTGAACCTTTATATTAATGATATTCTTTTTAAAAGCAATTGTATTTTGACAAAGAGAATTTTCTTTAGGTGAACCATGATAGATCCACTAGAAATGATATGTTAACTGTATAAGCCACGGGAAGTTATTTTTCCCTGATGCATACCTGTAAGCCTCGGGAAGTTATTTTTCCCTGATGCATTTTCTTTCTCTTCATCTTGTTTCTTCAAAACACCAAAGGCTTCAATTTGATTTTAGCAAAAACTGATGAAACTTAGCTTTTATGCGAGTCCATATTAAGCCGCATTGAGAGTCTTGCATTTCCTGTTCTTTCTGATTGGCAATTCAATCAACAATTCATGTCAAATCTTTCTTGCTATATGATCAACTTTTCAATTCCTTGTTAAACTGCATGTCTCCAATATCAGTAATTTTATTACATATATTTATGATTTTTTCTTGAAAATATTAGTTAAAGGGAGTTGAAACTTTTGTTCTCTATCTTATTCGATTGGCAACCTGAAGTCAACTAGCTTCTTCTTGGTTATCATTCATCAGTACTTGCTAAAGTTTGTTCTTCCTGTGGAGTTGATACTCTGTTATCATTATCATATATATCTAAGAGTTTATGATTTCTTACACCTTAATGTGAGCCAGTTGTTGATTCCTTGTTTAGTTTCAGATTGTCATCTGTCTAGACATTTAGACTAATTCTGGACCTGATGAGTGATTCATGAATGTGCTTCCTTGGTCTTCCTTAAGGATATGAATTGCCGATTAATAACCATATGATCTTTGTGTTAGAGTTGGCCACTGCTACTGAAGTGCAAGCATTGGATCTCAAGTTGGAAACAATTGGTTAAGTACACTTGCACAATGAATGTGTCCTTGTGCATAATGTTCCCTTTTGGTGGAGCCATGTTTATAGAAAAAAGGACAATTGCATATGCTACCTAACTTTGAACATTTGGACCTAATGTTTCCTTTTGTTGCTGTTGTTGGTGTTCAACTAGGTATTTTCTTTTGCTCTAGGACTCTGCCAAAAATTAGAATGAAGGCATATTAGTGGCTGTTAGGTAGAAACTAATGTTGTTCATCATAACAAATACAAAGTTAGATGTGCATTTCCATTTTTCTTGTCATTTCCGTTCATTCTATCTTGTTGTAAGATTCACATCGTGATATGTCTCATGGTACTTGGAGAAAATTTCAGCATCACATAAATGAAGTGATGTATCTAAATACTTATGTGAGGAGGGACCTTTCTAAACTAGTGTCATGCCAAAACAAGCTAGTTCAAGGACAACCTTTAAGACTGAAAGTGAAGATTGTTGTAGATTTAACTAGTTTTTAAAGTTAACTTTTGTAGTTTATATAAACAGGACAACTCTGCTAGACTAGTGAACCGTTATGCTGATACTGGTATTACCCATCTGTTTCTTACATGCTATCATGAGCCAAAAGAAGAAGTATATTGGCATAATGATGGTGTCATGGACAGGCAAAAGGTTCCACAAAAAAAGTGCAAAAAAATAGTGATCCCACAGGTAGGTGAATTGATAATATCATCATCAGGTTATCTGCAGCGTTGTATAAGTTTTAGTTATAAAGGTTAGAATGCCAGGAAGATGTTTAAAGTTTTCACTTTACAGCTGAATAATGAAAGTAGGCAGGCATGTTTTGTTCTTGATGGAATTTCCTCTCTTCAGGGCATTGTACGTGCAAGAATCTGTTTGGACATTAGATTTTATCCTATTTGCTGATTTCTTGTCTTCCCTACACACAAACATCTAATGTTTCTGAAAAGATGATTATCTCTGTTAAATAATTTGGTTTTAGTGTGTCCTGGAATGCTGTGAGCAGTTGTTAATGCTAGCTACCGGATTAGGTGATTGCAATATTTGTTGGGTTGTGCATGTGACAAATTTCTGTGAACTGGGCAAAATTAAAATATTTGCGTGATGAGTGATACTTGGCATAAGCACCATCCTTAGTTGTGTTGGCTTCTTTTGCAATTTGATAAAATTGTATGATTGAAGTTAGTTGGCCTAGGTACATGTCCAGCCACATTATAAGTTATGTTTGTGTTGTTTATCTTGTGTAATATGATGCAAATGATGTCATAATTGCTTGCATTTCTATGTATATGACACATGTTATTTCTAATATTTATTTTTTTGTTCTGTGATACACAAGGATTTGTAGTATTAGATGAATTGCTATCATTTATATTATTTGGTGATTAAAATTTGAATTTGATTGAATATCTGTCTTTGAAATATTGACCATAACCAACTTTTGTTGATCTACACTTTCTACACCTTTCGTTAAGAGATAGAGGTTAATGGGGAGGATTGGATACATCAGAATTATAGATACAATAGATATTTCACATACAACATATATCATTCAATCCTAAGCAGGATAGATGTGATAAGGCCTTTGCCTGTGTGTTTGGACAGCAGTAGAAAAAGTTGCTGACTGCACTTCACTTCGGTTGGAATGAGTTCCATTTAGATTGCTTGTAGCTGATCTATTGTATCTAATGGTTTAGGGGCAAATAAATCAGCTGTACCTTATGACATATTTGTTAGAAGTTTTGCAGCCATATGAAGAAGAATATGTTAAACACAGTGGAAATGATGTTCTCAACCAATAGTTATACAATATTAACAGTCGATTTCATGTTGTCCTGTAATGTGAAAGAAAGTAAAATAACCTCATAAGTAGAAGGGACATTCTTGGTTTGGGAGGATGTTTTATGATATATTCTGTTAAATTTTGTACCTGCAGTAAGATTTTGGTGTGGATGCATCTATGGAGTCAAATGAAGTACTATGCTTTCTCTGGTGACTTTGTCATGTTTTTATGTCATCATTCTTCATCATTCTATTGATTTTATGAGTATTTCAGGTTTTAGAGAACATTTGTTTCTTCACTTCAATGTCAACTATCAAATATTTGATGGTGATATCACTGATTTTGCAGGTTGTGGGATTTCACCAATTGCTTTAGTTTGCCATGTCAAGTAACCTGAATAAGTAGACATTATGTCGCCTTTGATTGATGGTCTCCCTGATGAAGTTGCTATCCAGTGCCTGGCACGTGTGCCTTTCTACTTTCATCCTCAATTGCAGCTTGTTTGTCGTTCGTGGAGAGCTGTTCTTCGAAGCCCCGATATCTTCAAGACTCATTGTGAAGTTGGGGCATTGGAAGAGTTACTTTGCGTTTTAGCATTTGAGCCTGAGAACATTTGGCAGCTATATGATCCTCTGCAAGACCGTTGGATAACCCTACCAATTATGCCATCAGAAATCAGGCACCTTGCTCGTTTTGGTGTGGCATCAGTTGGTGGAAAGCTCTTTGTGATTGGGGGAGGTAGTGATAGAGTCGACCCATTGACTGGAGATCATGACCGAATCTTTGCAAGCAATGAGGTTTGGTCATATGACCCATTTCGGTGCGAGTGGGAACAAAGGGCCCCCATGCTTGTACGACGGGCAATGTTTGCATGCTGTGCACTGGATGGCAAGATTGTTGTAGCAGGGGGGTTCACAAACTGTCGGGAATCAATAGCAAATGCTGAGATCTATGATCCTCAGTTGGATACATGGGAACCCCTTCCCAATCTCCAGCATTCCCATAGTTCTGCATGCTCTGGTGTGGTCATTGGGGGAAAGATGCATGTTTTGCACAAGGGATTATCGACAGTGCAGATATTGGAGGATGGGGGCAAACAGTGGGATGTGAAAGACTATGGTTGGCTCCAGGGTCCAATGGCTGTGGTCCATGGCGAGCCATACGTTCTGAGCAATGGCTGCATCTCCAAGCAATGTGGACAGAACTTACCCGATAGGGTGGTATCATATGCGTCGGAGTTCCAGAGCCGAATTGGATTTGGGATGATAGGGGTGGGAGATGAGATCTACATGATTGGAGGAGTGATCGGGCCTGGCCCCAGGAATCAGTGCATCAAGCAGCTGTCTGATGTTGATGCCTTAAATGTTAGAAGCGAGAGGCCTACGTGGCGTCCCTTATCGCCCATGACACATTGCTGTGGTAGCATCCTCGGGTGTGCAGTGCTCAGGATCTAGTTATGATCATTGGATGCTCATAGCTATGCTTCCCTCTTATCGAAAGGATGATAAGATTAGAAGCCTTCTTTTTTTGCTCTTTCTGTAATATGTCATCTCTGGGCTCCTTTATTTCCATGTTGCCCTATTGTTAGCAGCTTTTAGAAAAGCTTCAAATCTAGATATAGGGTTGTTGTCATTTCCCACTGAAATCATCTCTTGTTTGTGGTTCAATGTGGATCATCACATATAGATTTAGAGTGGGAGTAACCATCTGTGTGGTGCTTGAAAGTCAGGATAAATAGATGGGTTTGTGAATCTTCTTTACCTGTTAAAGCAGACCTTGTTTGGATTGTGAAATATACAAAACTTATAGGAGGATATGATTAGAGAACAACAGTGCTACTGTCTCATTCTCTGGCTGTTGCTTTGGCTCTCCTTCAACAATGAGGGATGGCCAGCCAGCCAGTCAGCCTTCAGAAGAACGTATAGTATGTCTCTGGTTGCAGTTTTTGTTTCAACCACAGTAACAGATTTGTTGCTATATGAATGATCTATGCTTTTTTTTTTTATCAGATTGGTTGCAGTTGTCAGTGCTGCACACAACATATTAGTCAAGTTCTATTCTTTTTTCTCCTTTTATTTTCATCTTTCTTCTCTTTTCATGGCTTGATCCCCATCTCTGTCTCCTCCCTTGTTCTGTGTTTCCTCTTTCCTCACTTGTACCTTTCATTTGTAGAAGTTCCTCCTTGCTTCATTTATAGGAGTTCCTCTTTGTCAACATTACTCTTCTTCACTTGTGCCTTTAATTTATGGAAGTTCCTCTTTGTTAACATTACTGCTATTAGGACTTTAGCTTCTGCGCAAATGGATTGTGTTCTTGAAAGGTAGAAATTTTATAGAAATAAATATAAGTATTATAAGTTTCTTTTATATATATATATATATATATATATATATATATATATATATATATATATATATATATATATATATATATATATATAAACGGAGAGGTTGAATTAGTGTTTTTGAAAAGTTAAATTGATTTGATAACTTTCGTTTGGAATGTGAATAAAAGTATTAAGCAACTAAATCAATAAGCAATAAGAATGAAAGGAAATGTATACTAAATTTATGGTGGTTCGGTCGTCGCGATTTACGTCAACTTTCGAATCCTTTTCATTTGAGGTCATCGGTTTTCACTATCAATCTTTTTTTCAATAGGCGAAGATCAACTACCATTTCTTATTCACACATCTCTTTTATAAAAGATCTCACTTCTCCCTTAAAAGATTTCTAAATTTGAGGAGGAAGAGACTTAATAATTCAATAAAAATTATAACACTTTTATCCTTAGGAATTCTTTCCCCTTTCTACTCTTTCTCTTGCTATCCCAAGCAACAATGAGTGGGATATTTATAGACTTCAAATGACTTCAAAAATAGAGCAAAAAAATTTAAATATCCTAGTTTTCGGGGTATTGGTGGTACCATCGCCTACCACCCTTTGCACTAGCGGTACTATCGTCGGGTTTTTCAAAAAAATATATTTTATACTTTTCATCTCACAAGTGGTTTCATTGCTTGGCTCAATTTCATGTCACTGAATTAGCCATCTAATAGGCCCAATTCAGCTTTGATTCAAGCCCAATGGGCTCCTAATCAAGTTGGTGTGATTACACCCAAAACCAACTTAATTAAAACCTAAACTACTTCGATCAAGACACAAATAATTACAAACATGAATCCTATGTTGTCCGACATATCATTAAATCATCTAGCGTTTCGTCCGAACCTTCAACACATCGTCCTCTCTTTTGACGTATTGCCCGATCCATCGACATATTGACCTCTTGTAATATCCAATCTTCTTGGCGTAATCTCTGATCCTTTTGGCTTGATGCCCAAACTCGCGACATGAAGTCTATCTTTCAGTACGTCGACCAATCCTCCGGCCCGACGTCCAATCTCTGACATAATACATTCCGGCCCAATGTCTGATTCTCTTGCTTCAATCGATTTGCCTTTCCATGATCAAAGTTAGTCCTGCGTCAGTCAAATTTTCATTAGATCATAACTTCATCAATTGATTTCATTATCAAAATTTAAAATTTAATAAAGTCAAGTGAATTATTATGAAAATAATAATTCACTATGTTAAAAAGAGTTCTGACAAATATGACTAACGGCCAACTCGATATTGGGCCTAGAGGATCACACACATATGGCAGGTGTTGCGATGAGTAGAAGCTCAGATATAAGATATCTATTGGAGTCCTTATCTTATTGGATATCCAATAAGCCTATGAATTATTAGATCTAATGGATAAGATCCAATAAGACCTAATAAAAGATTATGTGGGTAAATATCCACTAATCCAAGAGGCTTGGGTAGTTCGATGAAGATCCAGTACCCAATAGGGTAGGATCTATTAGTGTTAAATTGATAGGAACCTCTATAAATAGGAGTGAACCAAAAGGGACAGAGGCTAGACTTCTTTTGGTTGCCACCTCCTATACTCCCCCCCTCTCCGCCTCAGCCGATAGCCCTAGTTTAGGGCGTGTGGATAGCAAGAAGGGGTGGCCCCTTCTTGATCACGTAGTGCGCATGGAGAGGAAGATCGTGCAGCGATTTGAGGAGTATCTTCGTCGCATTTGCCATGTGGATCGCAACTAAAGAGGAGGACATCTAACCTCCTTCATCCTCTTATATATGTAAGTTTCCAAGGGGTATACGATCTCTTTAGGTAATGTATCTTTTATATACATGTAGTATTTTATTTTGCGAGTTTTTGCCCAACAATCTTCGTGCAACAATAGGAAGCATTTTTTTGCGGAAAATCTTAGATTTTTGTTTTCTGTTCTTCTGCTGCACATGTGATGTTGCCCTAGGTTTCCCAACAAGGGTAACCTCGCTAACTGTAATAGTAGTAACCTTTGTGTCATTCCCCATCCTAAGGTCCACCTCACCTTTCGCCAATCTCCTATCTTTTACTAGAACCAATAATAAATTGCAGATATAAGATGCACTGCCGGTATCTAATACCCATGCATTATCATAACTTTCTAATAAATGGAGATCAATCATGAATTTACCTAAAGCTTCTCCAAGCTTCTATTTCACCTTTTCTATAAGGTACTCTTTATAGTTCCTCTTCCAGTGCACATCTTTCCCATAGTAGAAGCACTATCCTTTGTCCTTTGCCGGGTCCTTTTTAGCAACCTTTGCCTTTGCCGCTCTTGCCCTTGCCCTTCTCAAGGGACTTTTTGTCTTCCTTTTCTTTTTGGTCTTACCAATATAGAGAATTGGCTTCTCTTTCTTGATGGTTCTCTCAATCTTCTTCAATATATTGAGAAGCTTAGGGAGAGCCATATCAAGCTTGTTCATGTTAAAATTCATTATGAATTGTGAAAATGAATATGAGAGGGACAAAAGTATAAGATCTACACACAGGTTATTCTCTAGGACCATTCCTAGACCTATGAGCTTCTCTATAAACTCAATAATCTTAAGGACATGATTTTGAACTGATGTCCCTTTAACCATTCTTGCGCAGAAGAGACTTTTGGATATCTCATATCGTTGGATCCTTCCCTATTCCTCAAACAATTTATAGAGATGAAGGAGGATGGATTTGACATCCATCTTTTCATGCTGCCTTTATAACTGAGGAGTCAAAGAGCCCAACATATAACACTGAGCAAGAGTGGAATCATCTATATACTTTACATAGCAAATGATCTCATCCTTACTTACCCCTTCCTCGAGCATAGGCACAACTGTGTTAAGAACATACATAATTTTTTCTACTGTGAGAATAATTCTCATGTTACAGAGACAATCTGTATAGTTCAGACCAGGGAAATGGTTGACATCTAGTATATCACGTAAGGGATTTGCGAGCGATATATTTTTTGAAAAAGTAAAGATGTAATAGAAATATAAGTAACATACAGATTTTAGATTTTGTGAAAAGACAATAAAGACATGGACTTTTATCTTAATCTACTCCCACTATTTTTTCACGAAACACACGACACCCTCCGACATATGAATCAAAAATCTCCGACAGATTTATAATGGGCATCGAGATCCAATTACCATTTTAGTTTGACCTCGAGGGATTCAACCAATTATACTAAGCCCAAAAGGTAAGCAACTCTTGCCAATCACAACTCCTTGTGATTTCCATAATGTTCGGCCTCCAAACCATCATAACCTTAAGGGACTTGACCAACCATGATGTTAAGTTAAGTTAACACAATCATTACAAGATAAGTAATTCGATAATATACCCTCGAGGGACTCGACCAAGTATACAAGTAATTCAATGATGTCCTCAGGTCACCGGTGATATCTCCATGTCATAGGCAAGATCTCAAATCTCAATATATGTAAGTCTCGAGGGACTTGACCAACTCAACCCATATCGAAAAATAGTTTATGCCTATAACGATGGAAGGTCACATGAGTTAATTTAATTGCTTCATGTTTACCAACTTAATATTATTATTAGAGGGATTTTTGGATTTAATATAGTCTTATAGTTAAATATATCATGTCATACACATATATTGAATATATATTTACATCGCATGCAAATATATATACGTAGTAGGTGTAGAAATATATATCACAATTATAAACATACTCTACACCAGATGATCATGGATCATAATCTAGTGTGATCAGGCTTGAGCTAAAAGGTATGATCATGCATATAAAGATCTATGTGTGTCTCGGTGCATCACCATACCCGGTGATTGTCCATCTCATCTCATTGGTCCCGCCGGCAACTCGGCGTATCTCCATACCCGACAAACATCTATCTCATCCTCGTGGGTTCCACTAGCACGTCCATGCTCTCGTTACACTGTCTTGTGTAATTACCACTTAATTATAGGCACGTAGACCCAAAAATATATATATTACATAAATGAGAAATCTTGATCTTATCAATGGGAGGTATATCACTAAGGGAGATAGAAATACATGTCACAGATAATGAGAGAGAGAGAGACACTTGCAAGCCTCAATAATAATCATATACACACATACACATCATCATACATAGCCCATGATCATCTGTCCACATCATACATCACATGTATATGCACATATAGAACTAAATAATTAATAATTAATTAAACTATTTAATTAATACTTGAATTAATCCTTAATTCAATTTGGGAAACTCTGTAGTATCCACATTATAAGGTATCCTAGGTGATTAGAAAACCCTGGCCACATGGGTTGCTTGGGTGGCCAGGAAACCCTAACCGCTATGCACTCTTGGCGGTCAGGAAACCCTGGCGCTAGGGTCCCCCTTACGATCAGGAAACCCTGGCCGCTGGGGCCTCCCTTACGACCAAGAAACCTTAGCCACTAGGGCTGGCTATGGCCTAGTCGAGGGCAGCATGGCTGCTCTCGCCCATGTAGCCTTTGGCCAGGCCAAGAGTAATAAGTGCTATTCTCGACCAGGGCTGCAAGTAGCCTTCTAGCAATGCTGTTACATTTGCTATCCTTTTTCCCTAGTTTTCTATCAACTATCTTGATGACAAACTAGTGGCCAATAAAACCTTTCAAGTGCCAGAATAGATGCAGTTCAAATATATGATCAGTAACAAACGCAACTACTTTACGCAAAAATCGATTCTACGTGATTCAACATAAGATGCATTTAATAACCGATCTTCACATGAGAAACCCGACTTTGATGCCACTATTGAAAAATCGTAGAGAGTATCACATGTGTAGTTGATACATTCTCACCTAAGAGAGATCGTATATCCCCAAAACTATAGATCTCAATCTGTGGATGAATGAGCTCTCGTAAACTCCTCTCTAATAGTGATCCACATAGTGAATGCGGTGATGATGCACCACCTCGCGTAGTACGTTGTTTCCTTGCGTTTGTACACCACCACATCGCAACTGTTAGGATCGAGAGCACTAAGAGGGGGGGGTGAATTAGTGCAGCGGAAATCTTTCAGCGATTAAAAACGAAAGCTGCGTTCGTTCGATAAAAACTATTTCGATGCAAAAGCCGATTCTAAGATTACTTATGATTAAGTGCAGTTTACGTCTAAACATAGTTTGCGTCTAAGCGCAGTTTACGCAGTTTGCGTCTAAATGCAATTTGCGTCTAAATGCAGATTACGTCTAAGCGCAGTTTGCATCTAAGCGCAGTTTGCATCTAAGCGCAGTTTGCGTCTAAGCTCAGATTGCGTCTAAGCGCAGTTTGCGTCTAAGCGCAAATTGCGTCGAAGCTCAGTTTGCGTCTAAGCGCAGATTACGTCTAAGCGCAGAAGGCAGTTTGCAGTTATAAATGGAATCAAAACGTAAACGTTGCAAGTCAATTGTGCCCAGCAAGCCAATCACGTGAGTGATGGCACGTGTGACTTGATACAGAATCTTTTTGCTTATTATATTTTGGCGTATATCACTTTATAACTATTGCATAAATGCATATATATATTGTGATGTCCTTGGATTTGTGCAATGGGAATCGGATCGTGATGAGATTACGATAATGAGATCGATTCACCTTTAAACACATATCCTAAATAATCCCGGTCATAGGTTACTCGAGAGGGACATCGTGATAACCGGATAGACTGGTGTGCTGTATACCCGTCCATATGATGGATGCAGCTGGTCTCATAGCTGCTCGCGTAGGGACACTAGGGATACAGTACAGGTGCTCATTGGAGAATGAGTTCACTGATTGATCCGCTTACAGAATGCTGGATGGTTGATGATGCCTTATTGTCAGACAGCGATTCCGTAGTCCTAGTGGTGTATCTGGTCCTTAGACTTGAGACACCAAGGATGTCCTGTATGAGTGCTCCACTCTTTGATACCAGACTTATAGGTTTGGCTGTTCCCAGATCTAGTACAGCTGGTCATTGGGAGTGGTAGTCGATCTTACGAGGGCTATTGAGTGTCAATAGAGGATCATCCACTCTCGGCGTCATGAGAGGAATATCCTATGTGTTCTTGCTCAGACAAATCCCTGGCCAGGGTCATTCGGGTTGAGAGAGAAAGAGTTCTCCGGGAGAATCCGATTAGAGCGAGACTCGAGTAGAAACCGTATGGGTCTGACAGCACCATGCTCGATATATGGTCTCTGGGATATTAGATGGATGAGGGACTATAGGTTCATGGTAACTGAGGATAGACAGGTCCAATGGATTGGATTCCCCTGTATCATCTGGGGACTACGGCGTAGTGGCCTAGTACGTTCGTAGTCGATGAGTCGAGTGAATTATTACAGAGATAATAATTCACTGAGTTAGAAGGAGTTCTGACATGTATGACTCACGGCCAGCTCGATATTGGGCCTAGAGGGTCACACACATATGGTAGGCATTGCGATGAGTAGAGGTTCGATATGAGATATCCGACGGAGCCCTTGTCTTATTGGATGCAGATCCAATACCCACTAGGGAAGGACCCATTAGGGTTTGACACGGGATCTCTATAAATAGGAGGGATTCACAGCCTCATAGGCTAGAGTCTTTGCTTGCCTTTCCTATTCTCCTCTCCCTCTCCACCTCAGAGTAGGCCTGGAGTTTTGAGGAGCGTCATCGCAACCCTGCTGTGTGGATCACCGCTAGAGAGGAGGACGCTTGACCTCCTTCACCCTCTCCTAAGGATCTGCAAGGAAACAGGGATATACAATCTCCCTAGGTAACACAATCTCTATACGCAGTTTTGTGTTTTGCGGATTTTTTGCGCACCAATCTTCGCACGACGACGAACATCTTTTTGGGAATCGGGGATTTTTGTTTTCTTGTTCTTCCGTTGCGCATATGATGTCGCCCCCCAATGATTTCCCAATAGTGGTATCAGAGCCAGGTTGAGGTTATTCGTGCGAATGATTGGTTTTGAACTGCGTGTATTGTGTTTAGGAAGAATTTTGACGTCAAAATCGTTGACGCAAAAGCGAGGAAGGGCAGCAACAGTTGCTGCCCTCGATCTGCATGCCTGCAGCCACCTGCAGCGGCAGCCGCAGCCGCAGCCAGGCAGCACAGCGCCGGCGCATGCGCAAGCGCTGTGCCTCTGCTTGCAGCAGCCGGCCGGCGGTCTGCTTGCAGCAGGCTTGCTGCTGGCGGGGCTGGCAACCCACGGGCAGAGGCGCCGCAGGGCAGCGGCGCCTGCCGCCGAAAGGAAGCGGCGCCTGCCGCCGCAGGGCAGCGACGCGCGACGCCTGCCGCCACTGCTCCCGCGGGCGATACCCCCCCCACAGGGGCGGCCGCCCGGCGGGACAGCACCGCCTGCGGAGGCAGCGACGCCCGAAGGGGGAGCCCACCTACAGCGGCAGCGCCGCCAGCGAGCGTGCCGCCTGCAGGCAAGGGCAACGCCCTCGCCCCGCCGCACAGGCCGCCGCCAGCAGGGTGCCGGCGGCGGCAGCGGCAGCAGAAAGAGGGAATTAAGGTTTTCTGGGAAAAAGACAATTTTGCCCCTCGGAATTTGAGAAATTCCAGTTTCTGTCTTTTGTCCAAATTACGAAAATACCCTTAGGAATTGAGAAATTCCCTACATATCCCTGATTTCAGAAAATATTAATTAATTAAAAGGTTTAGTTGATTATTATTTTTATTATTATCTAGTAGTCCTACATGATGATGATTATTTATACATGTGATGTATGATGTGTGGATGGATGATCATGGACCGTGTGATGTGTGTACTTGTGATTATTATTATTGAGGTCCGCGAACCTCCATTATATTTCTCGTTTATTGTCGGGCCTGCGTGCCTATGATTAAGTTGTAATCATATGAGGAGGCGCAGCGGGAGAGTGGATGCGATAGCGGGACCCACGAGACGGACGATCGTGATGCATGGAGATGCATCAAGATGTCGACGGAACCGACGAGGACGAGATGGACGATCACAGGGCATGGAGATGCACCGTTGCACACATAGATCTTGATGTGAGTGATTAGGCCTACTGGCTCGGGCCTAATCATATTAGGTTGTGGTCCATGATCATCTGGTGTGATTGCTTATACACATACTAGATATGTATATATATTTGCATGCGATGTAGATATATATTAAATATGTATATGTGTGACATGTCATATTAGGAGACCAAATTATAGAAACATCTCTCGATAATATTAAGTCGGTAAACGTGAGGCAATTAGATTGACCCACGTGGCCTTCCATCGTTATGAGTAGGAACCAATTCCCGGTGTAGGTTGAGTTGGTCGAGTCCCTCGAGACTCACCTATATCGCGATTCGCTATCTTGCTTACGACATAGAGATGTCACCGGTGACCTGAGGGCATGGTATGCTTGGTCGAGTCCCTCGAGGGTATATCATCAAATCAGACTCATCTTGTAACGAAGGTGTTGACTTAACCGAGCATCATGGTTGGTCGAGTCCCTCGAGGCCATGGTGATTCGGAGGCCGAACAGGACGGGAATCACAAGGAGTTGTGATCGGCAAGAGTTGCCTACCTTTTAGGCTTAGTGTGATTGGTCGAGTCTCTCGAGGTTACACTAAGACGCTGATTGGATCCTGATCCCCACTAGAAGTCTGCCGGAGACTTCCGTTTTACGTGCTGAGGGTGTCGCGTGACTCGATAGTAAAATAGTGGGAGCATATTAAGATAGAAGTCCATATCTTGATAGTTTATTTCTTGCAAATTCTGCATGTTATTCATTTCTGCTACATCTTTATTTTCAGAAAATGTCGCTTTCAAATCCCTTACGTGGCATACTTGATGTCAACCGCCTCACTGGTCCAAATTATACGGATTGGCTCCGTAACTTGAGAATTGTTCTCACAGCGGAGAAAATCGTGTACGTCCTTGATACAGTGATGCCTACGCCCGAAGAAGGGGCAAGCGAGGATGAGATCGCTCGCTACGTGAAGTACATTGATGACTCCACTCTTGCTCAGTGCTATATGTTGGGCTCTATGACTCCAGAGTTACAGAGACAACATGAAAAGATGGATGCCAGATCCATTCTCCTACATGTCTGCAAATTGTTTGAGGAACAGGGAAGGACTCAACGATATGAGATATCCAAGAGCCTTTTCCGCGCTAGGATGACTGAGGGGACACCGGTTCAGAGCCATGTTCTAAAGATGATTGAGTGGATAGAGAAACTCACAGGTCTAGGAATGGTCCTAGAGGATAACTTGTGTGTGGACATTGTGCTTCAGTCCCTACCAGATTCATTTTTATAGTTCATAATGAATTTTAATATGAACAAGCTTGAGGTGACTCTCCCAGAGCTCCTCAATATGTTGAGAGAGGCAGAGAGTACTATTAAGAAAGAGAAGCCAGTTCTCTACACTGGTGAGACCAGAAAGAAAAGGAAAGCAGAAAGGTCCCTTAAGAAGGGAAAGGGCAAGGGCAAACAAGGTAAAGCAAAGGTTGCTAAGAAAGACCCAACAAAGGACAAAGGCCAGTGCTTCCACTGTGGTAAAGATGGGCACTGGAAGAGAAACTGCAAAGAGTACCTTGCAGAAAGGGCGAAACAAAAGCTTGATGAAGCTTCAGGTACATTCATGATCAGTCTCAATTTGTCAAACTCTTATGATAACACATGGGTATTGGATACCGGTAGTGCTTATCATATATGCAATTCGTTGCAGGTTCTGGCAAGGTCTAGGAGACTAGAGAGAGGCGAGATGGACCTCAAGATGGGTAATGGAGCAAAAGTTACTGTATTAGCTGTTGGCGAGGTCGCCCTACATCTGCCTAGTGGAGCTTTTATTGCATTAGATGCATGTTATTTTGTTCCTTCTATTATCAAAAACATTATCTCCATTTCATGTTTAACAGTTAGTGGATATAAATTTGTTTTTGAGAACAATGGTTGTTCGATATTATTAGATGATAAGATCATCACGAAAGGAACATTGCATAATGGTTTATTTATGTTAGACACCACTCCACATATCATGAATGTAAATGTGTCCAAAAGGAAATGAGATGAGTTGAACAGTGCATACCTGTGGCATTGTAGGCTAGGTCACATCCATGAAAGAAGGATTCAAAAGTTGCTAAATGATGGATATCTAGATCCATTCGACTATGTGTCATATGCAACTTGTGAGCCTTGCATTCGTGGAAAACTGACCAAATCTCCATTTAGTAGAACTGAAGAGAGAGCCACTGAGTTGTTGGAACTCATACATAGTGATGTATGTGGACCCATGTCAACTCATGCCATTGGAGGTTACTCCTACTTCATTACATTTACTGATGATTTCTCAAGGTATGGATATATGTACTTAATGAAGTACAAGTCCGAGGCCTTTGAGAAATTCAGAAAGTATAAGAATGAGGTGGAGAACCAGATTGGAAAGAGTATCAAAACTCTTCGATCAGATCGAGGATGTGAGTACTTAAGTACAAAGTTTACTCAGTTCCTCAAGGACCATGGGATATTATCCCAATGGACACCTCCTTATACACCTCAGCTCAATAGTGTCTTTGGAAGGAGGAATCGTACGCTATTAGATATGGTACGGTCCATGATGAGTTTCGCTGACCTACCCATCTTATTCTGGGGATATGCCCTAGAAACCGTAGCTTACCTTCTGAACAGAGTTCCAACTAAGTCGGTAGTGTCTACACCATATGAGATATGGAAATGGAAGAAGCCTGATCTTAAGGTTGTTAAGATTTGGGGCTGCCCAGCCCACGTTAAAAGACACAACCCCGATAAGTTAGAATCAAGGACAGAGCGATGCATATTTGTGGGATACCCCAAGGAAACTTGTGGGTATTATTTCTATCATCTCGAGGACAAAAAGGTCTTTGTAGCTAAGAGAGCAGTGTTCCTTGAGAAGGAACATATTCTTGGCGGAGACAGTGGGAGAATGATAGAATTGAGCGAGGTTGGAGAACCAAGCTCAAGCACCACTCTACAGCCCGAGTCTGTTCAAGTACTTAATACACAAGTTTCAACTTTACGCAGGTCTGATAGAGTATCTCATCCTCCTGAGAGATATGTGGGACATATTAAAGGAGAGGATGCTGAGGATATTGATCCTCAGACCTACGAGGAGGCTATTATGAGTATAGACTCCGGGAAGTGGCAAGAAGCCATGAATTCTGAGATGGATTCTATGTACTCCAATAAGGTTTGGAACCTAGTTGATGCGCCCGAAGGTATTGTACCTATCGGTTGCAAATGGATCTTTAAGAAAAAGATCGGAGTAGATGGAAAGGTAGAGACCTATAAAGCAAGGCTAGTGGCTAAGGGGTATCGTCAAAGGCAAGGTGTTGACTACGACGAAACTTTCTCACCCGTAGCAATACTAAAATCCATCAGAATTCTATTGGCTATTGCAGCACACTATGATTATGAGATCTGGCAGATGGATGTGAAAACCGCATTCCTCAACGGGAATCTCGAGGAGGAGGTGTATATGATGCAGCCTGAGGGATTCGTGTCCAAGAACTACCCATATAAGGTGTATAGGTTGCTTAGATCCATTTATGGACTAAAGCAAGCTTCCCGAAGTTGGAACATAAGATTTGATGAGGCAATCAGATCTTATAACTTCGTTAAGAACGAAGATGAGCCTTGTGTATACAGGAAGGTAAGTGGGAGCGCTATCACCTTTTTGGTGTTATATGTGGATGACATCCTCATCATTGGGAATGATGTAGGAATGCAATCCACAGTAAAGACTTGGTTATCTAGATACTTCTCCATAAAGGACTTAGGGGAAGCATCCTATATCTTGGGGATTAGAATCTATAGAGATAGATCCAAGAGGATGCTTGGCTTGTCCCAGTCCAGGTACATAGAAACCATTGTCAAAAGGTTTGGCATGGAAAATTCCAAAGGGCAAACATGAATATGATACCTTATGCCTCAGCAATAGGGTCTATCATGTATGCCATGCTATGTACTAGGCCTGATATAGCGCATGCTCTGAGTGTCACGAGCAGGTATCAAGCGGATCCAGGCTTGGAGCACTGGAAAGCAGTAAAGTGTATCCTTAAGTACTTGAGAAGGACTAAGGATCTTTTACTAGTATATGGAGGTAATAGCCTTAAGGTTGAAGGCTACACTGACTCAAGTTTTCAGTCTGATGTCGATGATAGCAAGTCGAATTCAGGGTATGTGTACACCTTGAATGGAGGAGCAGTGTGCTGGAAGAGTTACAAGCAAGATACCACTGCTGACTCGACTACAGAGGCGGAGTACATTGCTGCATCGGATGCAGCAAAGGAGGGAGTCTGGATGAAGAAGTTCATCACATATTTGGGAGTCGTGCCGAGTAACGAGGAGCCGACTACCTTATATTACGACAACTACGGGGCGATTACTCAAATAAGGGAACCCGGGTCTCATCAGAAGTGTTCTGAGGAGGTTCCAACTTATCAGAGAGATCGTAACCCGAGGAGAAATAGCAGTGGAAAGAGTTTCATCCGAATATAACATTGCAGATCCACTGACAAAGCCGTTGTCTCAGATTGTCTTTGAGCGTCACAGGAGTCTGATGGGGATCAGACACATAAGTGATTGGCTTTAGGTCAAGTGGGAGATTGCTAGTCATATGTGCCCAGCAAGCCAATCATGTGAGTGATGGCACGTATGACTTGATACAGAATCTTTTTGCTCATTATATTTTGGCGTATATCACTTTATAACTATTGCATAAATGCATATATATATATTGTGATGTCCTTGGATTTGTGCAATGGGAATCGGATCGTGATGAGATCACGATAATGAGATCGATTCACCTTTAAACACATATCCTAAATAATCCCAGTCATAGGTTACTCGAGAGGGACATCGTGATAACCGGATAGACTGGTGTGCTGTATACCCGTCCATATGATGGATGCAGCTGGTCTCATAGCTGCTCGTGTAGGGACACTAGGGATATAGTACATGTGCTAATTGGAGAATGAGTTCACTGATTGATCCGCTTACAGAATGCTGGATGGTTGATGATGCCTTATTGTCAGACAGCGATTCCGTAGTCCTAGTGGTGTATCTGGTCCTTAGACTTGAGACACCAAGGATGTCCTGTATGAGTGCTCCACTCTTTGATACCAGACTTATAGGTTTGGTTGTTCCCAGATCTAGTACAGCTGGTCATTGGGAGTGGTAGTCGACCTTACGAGGGCTATTGAGTGTCAATAGAGGATCATCCACTCTCGGCGTCATGAGAGGAATATCCTATGTGTTCTTGCTCAGACAAATCCCTGGCCAGGGTCATTCGGGTTGAGAGAGAAAGAGTTCTCCGGGAGAATCCGATTAGAGCGAGACTCGAGTAGAAACCGTATGGGTCTGACAGCACCATGCTCGATATACGGTCTCTGGGATATTAGATGGATGAGGGACTATAGGTACATGGTAACTGAGGATAGACAGGTCCAATGGATTGGATTCCCCTGTATCGTCTGGGGACTACGGCGTAGTGGCCTAGTACGTCCGTAGTCGATGAGTCGAGTGAATTATTACAGAGATAATAATTCACTGAGTTAGAAGGAGTTCTGACAGGTATGACTCACGGCCAGCTTGATATTGGGCCTAGAGGGTCACACACATATGGTAGGCATTGCGATGAGTAGAGGTTCGATATGAGATATCCGACGGAGCCCTTGTCTTATTGGATGCAGATCCAATACCCACTAGGGAAGGACCCATTAGGGTTTGACACGGGATCTCTATAAATAGGAGGGATTCACAGCCTCATAGGCTAGAGTCTTTGCTTGCCTTTCCTATTCGCCTCTCCCTCTCCACCTCAGAGTAGGCCTGAAGTTTTGAGGAGCGTCATCGCAACCCTGCTGTGTGGATCACCGCTAGAGAGGAGGACGCTTGACCTCCTTCACCCTCTCCTAAGGATCTACAAGGAAATAGGGATATACGATCTCCCTAGGTAACACAATCTCTATACGCAGTTTTGTGTTTTGCGGATTTTTTGCGCACCAATCTTCGCACGACGACGAACATCTTTTTGGGAATCGGGGATTTTTGTTTTCTTGTTCTTCCGCTACGCATATGATGTCGCTCCCCAATGATTTCCCAACAAATGTAAACTGCAAAGAAACTCGTTCGTAAAAGCGCAGAAGACAGTTTGCAGTTATAAATAAAATCAAAACGTAAATGTAAACTGCAATGTAAGGATCGTACGAAAACACTGATTTACGTCTGAATGCAGATTCGGAAAGATCAGAACTTAGAAACTTATTCGTAAAAGCGCAGAGAGCAGTAGCTATGTAGGAGGTTTGCAGTAATGATAAAGTGCTCAAAATAAAAGCAAACCAGAGATTTAGAGTGGTTCGGTCAGTCTTGACCTACTCCACTTTTGGCTTCCTCCACCGACGAGGTCACCGACGTCAACTAGAAGCCTTCCTTCAATAGGCGAAGGCCAACTACCCTCTTACAGATTCACTCCTTTTGACGGGCTTAGGAGACAACCCTTACAGAAGTTTTCTCTCCTCTCTTTACAACTCAAACTTGAAGAATAGAAAGAGGAGAACTAGCAGTTTTGAGCTCTAAGAAACACAGAAAGATAGCAAGATTTCGAGTGTGTGTTTTGTATCTTTTCAGTGCTGAATGGGTGGGGTATTTATAGGCCCCAACCCAGTTCAAATTTGGAGCTCAAAACGATTAAATCCCGGAATTCCGGGATCAGACGGTTGCACCTCCTGACTGGAGAGGTTGCACCGCCTGGCAGAGCTCGAAGACTGAGCCTCTGGGCGGTGCCACCTCTGTCAGGGGCGGTTGCACCTCTCTGCCAGAGCTCGAAGACCGAGCTCAGGCGGTTGCACCTCCTAACTGGGGAGGTTGCACCGCTTGGCAGAGCTCGAAACTTGAGCTCTGGCGGTGCTACCTCCTGACAGAGGAGGTTGCACCGCCTAGTCTCGCTCGGAGACTGAGCCCTGGGCGGTTGCACCTCTTGGATGGGGTGGTTGCACCGCCCAGTCTCGCTGGGAGACATAGCCTGGGCGGTGCTACCTCCCTGCTTGGGCGGTTGCACCTCCCACAGCAACCTGGGTCCGAATGGGTTGAACCATTCGACCCAATTTGAGTTCTTCAGGGGCCCAATTGCCCCAAGATTAAGCTAATAGGATCACCTCCCATTTCTAACTTAATCAAAGTGCTAACTACGATTATTTCCTAAGACATATTCTGCAGCTTGCTTCGGTGCGTCACTCGCTTCTTCTGGCGAGTTTCCGGCGAACTTCCGTCGATCATCCGATGAACCCTCGATGATTCTCCTGCGGACTTCCGGCAAACTCGTGGACTGCAACGATCCACTTGGCAAGTTCCGACGAGCTCCTTTGGCAAGCTTCTGGACTTCTCGGATTTGTTCCCGCAGAACCTCCGACGACTGTCCGAACTTCCGTCGAGCTCTCGAACTCCCAACGTGATCATTGTCATGACTCCCGCGCAACTCCTGCTGCATGTCTTACTTTCATCGTAGTTAATCCTGCACACTCAAAACAAAACTTCGATCGAGACAATTAATCCTAAGCGATTAACCAAGTTGTCCGGCATGTCATTGGTCCCTCGACGCTTCGTCCGATTCTTCGGTGCATCGTCCTTTCCTGCGGCCTATTGCCCAATCGGCCAGTTGGCTCCGCAACTCCGATATCCTTGGCACAATACCCGCTCTTCTTGGCCCGATGCTTGAGTCCACGGCCCGAAGCCTTCTGTCGATACGTCGACTGATCCACCGGCCCGACGTCCAATCTTCTGACATGTTCCTCCGGCACAACATGATGTTGCTGCTTTAATTGTCTCATCCTGATCGAAGCATCCTGCGTCACTCAAAACGCAGATTAAATCATAAACATATATCAAGTAGTTTCATCATCAAAATACGAGATTCAACAATCTCCCCCTTTTTGATGATGACAACCACTTGATGACGGAGTTAAACTTAACTCCCGGAGTTTAAACAAACTCCCCCTATCAATATGCCATATTGATAGAAACTCTTGGATTCAAAAATCTCGAACTCCCAACGTGATCATTGTCATGACTCCCGCGCAACTCCTGCTGCATGTCTTACTTTCATCGTAGTTAATCCTGCACACTCAAAACAAAACTTCGATCGAGACAATTAATCCTAAGCGATTAACCAAGTTGTCTGGCATGTCATTGGTCCCTCGACGCTTCGTCCGATTCTTCGGTGCATCGTCCTTTCCTACGGCCTATTGCCCAATCGGCCAGTTGGCTCCGCAACTCCGATATCCTTGGCACAATACCCGCTCTTCTTGGCCCGATGCCCGAGTCCACGGCCCGAAGCCTTCTGTCGATACGTCAACCGATCCACCGGCCCGACGTCCAATCTTCTGACATGTTCCTCCGGCACAACATGATGTTGCTGCTTTAATTGTCTCATCCTGATCGAAGCATCCTGCGTCACTCAAAACACAGATTAAATCATAAACATATATCAAGTAGTTTCATCATCAAAATACGAGATTCAACAATCTCCCCCTTTTTGATGATGACAACCACTTGATGACGGAGTTAAACTTAACTCCCGGAGTTTAAACAAACTCCCCCTATCAATATGCCATATTGATAGAAACTCTTGGATTCAAAAATCCAAGCAACATGTCATCATAAACTTATGCATAACATGTCATGTCATCAACATACTTCTCCCCTTTTGTCATCAACAAAAAGGAGAAGTACCACAATCAAGTGTTTGTGATATAAGTTTAACTCATTGCATGAAAAACATAATATCTATTGTTATCATCATGCAAGTTTGCTATCATCAAATGGTAAGATATCAACATGTAAAATTGCGATTCAAGTTCTTGATATCTTTTATCATGATATGACATTCATAGCACCTATTCATATGAATGTTGCTTTTGATATCTCATCATAATATGGCATTCATAACATCTATTCATATTCTTCAAATATGGCACTCATCGTATCAATTTATATATTTCTCCCCCTTTGTCATTAACAACAAGGAGAACGATATAAGCAAATTTTAAATATAAGTGCGATGCCATAAGTTGGTTCATGCCATTTTCCGACAGTGAGTGATAGGATACCAATTATGCAAACATCTCGAGGAAAACATGACATGGAGATAGCTTTTAATGCTTCTTCCTTTTTATTTGTTATCTTTTTACATGAAGGAGGAAAGCCATATGTGAAGTTCAAATCGATAAAATATTAAAGCACACTTCATTTTTGCAAGGATTAAGATATGTAAGTGAGTCAAATCCTTGTATGTAAAAATATCTTCCTTTTATAAGAGGGAATCATCAAATATGTTTCTCGAAAAATATTTTTCATATGATAAGTGCATTTGCTAGATGATTCCATATGTCAAAAATCAATGATGTGAATTAAACTTGATATGACATATGCTTGTTAAGTTCGGAAGAGGATAATGTATCAAGAAAATCCAATTGTTAGGATCAAGAGAATCCGAAAATGAAATTTGACACTTTCATACATTCGGACAGGGTTTTACTAGAGATATTCAATTACAATCATGAAGGTAAAACATGCTTATTATCATGGAAATTTTTGTATTCAAGCACATAATTTCCAACATGTAATCATGGCAAGTAATTGTGTAAAATAATTATGGCAATCAAGTGATTTGATCATTCAATCAAAAAAGTCCGAAAAATAATTTTAACTCGTTTAATCATTCGGACATATTTTTGCCATAGTTTTTCAAATATAATCATGAAGATAAGGCATGCTCATCATCATGGTAGTATGATAGCAAGTTTACCATATACAAGCTAGCAAAAAATTTCTACATTTTAAGGCCCGCAAGCTAGCAATTTTGAGATGTTCAAGAAAGCAACTCTTGCTTCTTGAAATATAAGTTTTGCTAGATGTGCAAGTTAACTTTTTGCTTCTTGAGATAGGCAAGATAGCATTCCTTGGTGATGTTCAATATAGCTAAGTTCTACATCATGCAAGCTACTGAATCTTATAACATTTTAGAACATGCATAATCACCAAAGCATCATAAATTTTAATAATGTGCAAAATTACAAATTTTGCATGATTGCATTTGTGTGTCTTGAGACTTGCAAGATAGCACTTCTTAGTGATGTTCAAGATAGCAATTTCTTCTCATTTGAGAAGTGCAATTTTTGCTTTCTTCTTGAATTGTGCAAGCTAGCTATCTCCCCTTTTGTCATTGTCAAAAAGAAGGGAAAAACCCTTTACATCAATTTTTAAATCATGACAAAGGTTAGTATCAATCTCATTTGTGCATCATTATATTTTCAAATTAAAACATGCACATTTTCAAAACATATAAACTCATTATTATATGCATGATTCCAAATCATTATTCATATTATTTCAATCATTGTTTCACTCATCACTATAGCTTATCATGCATAATATGTAAAACCATCTAACATGATATAAACATTTATTTATTTGATTTTTTTTTTTTTAAGCATTCATGATACACATCATACATTATCATAATAAAAAGCATATGCATCATTCCAAATCATAAATATTTCAAATCATCATGGTATTAATTTGTCACATTGCATCCTACCATGCATGATCGAAACTTCTCATTTGCATACATCAAAATAAATTCATGAATATCTCATGCATTCATATCATCACTTGAGGAATATTGAAAAGAAATAATTGGGTGATGAGATAAATATTTCATGAATACAAAGAATTGCATAAAAATCATATCATGAATACAAGGAATACAAGTCACAATCATTCAAGAGAAAAATCATCATTCATTTTCAATTCATTAAATTTGATAAATCAAGATCATGATTTTGATAAAACTCATTTCAAATTTAAATCATCAAAATCATTTTTATGGCACACAAAATTTATAACATAAATAGATTCATGATTTCATTGATAATATATTTTTTCCCTTTTTAAGTGTTTCATTTTAAGTGGTCGATTTCATGTTAGCATGCCTTTTCATTTATGAAAACATGCATCAATTTTTTTAAAGCCACTGTTATTATCATAAAAATCGATAATCCATAAATACAAGAATCATCATACATAATTTCAAATATATACTCATTAATCATAACTTCAAATTAAACATGGTTTCATATACTCAAAATCGAGAAATAACAATGGAAATCAACATGATACACATTATTACTTCTTAACCACATATAGCATGATTTCATAATGTATTTTTAATCAAAATCATTTTGTTTATCATAAACAAGCAATTTTCATGATTATTTTCAAAATTACTAGAATGATAAGCATGATTCCTAATTTTTTGTATTTTCATTATAAAATTATTAAACATGCAATTTTCAAGAAAATAAAAAAGAAAAATGCATTATGAAAAGAATTATGTAATTTCAAAGTAAATTAAAGGCATTTTGATTACCTTAGCGTCGAAAGGCGTAAAGGCGTAGTTTGCTACCTCGCCTTTGTTGATTTTCTCCTCGTCTTCGGAGGAGCTCGTTTCATCCCAATTTTTGTTCTTCTTCTTGCGTTCAAAGCAAGTAGTTCCATTCTTTTTACTTTTTAATTTTTGTTTCATTTGTAGTTTAAGTTCACCATCACTTGAGCTTATGCTCGAGTGGTCTTCAAATGTTCTATGTCCCAAATCCTTCCTGTTCTTTGGAAGGTGGTTCTCAAGTTCTTCACGTGCATTGCACGTCATTTCATATGTGATCAATGAACCAATTAGTTCTTCAAGTGGAAATTGGTTCAAGTTTTTCGATTCTTGAATAGCAGTTACTTTTGAATCCCAAGTTTTAGAAAGTGAGCGCAAAACTTTGTTAACGAGTTCAAAATCCGAAAAGCTTTTACCAAGTGATTTTAAACCATTGACGACATCCGTAAAACGGGTGTACATGTCAACAACGGTTTCGCTTGGTTTCATATGAAAAAGCTCGAAATCATGCAGTAAAATATTAACTTTCGAGTCTTTGACTCTACTAGTTCCCTCGTGCGTGATTTCAAGAGTGCGCCAAATATCGAAAGCCGTTTCTGTTGAATCTCGTATTTTGATGATGAAACCACTTGATATATGTTTATGAATTAATCTGCGTTTTGAGTAACGCAGGATACTTCGATCAGGATGAGACAATTAAAGCAGGAAAATCGAGTTGTGTTGGAGAAATATGTCAGAAGATTGGCCGTCGGGCCGGTGGATCGGTCGACGTATCGACAGAAGGCTTCGGGCCGTGGACTCGGGCATCGGGCCAAGAAGAGCGGGTATTGTGCCAAGGATATCGGAGTTGCAGAGTCAACTGGCCGATTGGGCAATAGGATGCAGGAAAGGACGATGCGCCGAAGAATCGGACGAAGCGTCGAGGGACCAATGACTTGCCGGACAACTTGGTTAATTGCTTAGGATTAATTGTCTCGATCGAAGTTTTTGTTTTAAGTGTGCAGGATTAACTACGATGAAAGTTAGACAAGCAGCAGGAGTTGCGCCGGAGTCAAGTTCATGATCACGTTGGGAGTTCGAGAGTTCGACGGAAGTTCGGACGGTCGTCGGAGGTTCTGCGAGAACAGATCCGAGAAGTCCAGAAGCTTGCCAAGCGAAGCTCGTCGGAACTCGCCAAGTGGATCGTCGCAAAGTCCAGGAGTTTGCCGGAAGTCCGCAGGAGCATCACCGAGGGTTCATCGGATGATCGACGGAAGTTCGTCGGAAACTCGCCGG
The DNA here is from genome assembly GCF_036884655.1 of Musa acuminata AAA Group. NCBI lineage: Eukaryota > Viridiplantae > Streptophyta > Magnoliopsida > Zingiberales > Musaceae > Musa > Musa acuminata. Next base: position 36,009,715 of record NC_088332.1, on the reverse strand, counting down.
AAGAAGCGATTGACGCACCGAAGCAAAGCTGCAGAAATTGTCTTAGATCTAATTGTAGTTAGCACGTTGATTAAGTTGGAAAATGGGAGGTGATCCCATTAGCTTAATCTTGGGGCAATTGGGCCCCTGAAAGACAGAAATTGGGCCGAATGGAGCTAACCATTCGGACCCTGCTTGCACTAGGAGGTGCAACCGCCTAGGCCAGGAGGTGGCACCGCCTGGGCTAAGCCTCCCAGCAAGACTGGGCGGTGCAACCTCCCCAGCCAGGAGGTGGCACCGCCTGAGCTCAGTCTTCGAGCTAGACTGGGCGGTGCAACCTCCCTGACAGAGAGGTGGCACCGCCTGAGCTCAGTCTTCGAGCTAGACTGGGCGGTGCAACCTCCTTGATAGAGAGGTGGCACCGCCTGAGCTCAGTCTTCGAGCTAGACTGGGCGGTGCAACCTCCCTGTTAGAGAGGTGGCACCGCCTGAGCTCGGTCTTCGAGCTCTGGCAAAGAGGTGCAACCGCCTCAGTCAAGAGGTGGCACCGCCTGGGCTCAGTCTTCGAGCTCTGCCAGGTGGTGCAACCTCTCCAGTCAGTAGGTGCAACCGCCTGATCCCGGAATTCCGGGATTTGATCGTTTTGAGCTCCAAATTTGAATTGGGTTGGGGCCTATAAATACCCCACCCATTCAGCACTGAAAAGATACAGACCTACACCGAATTTTTGATCTTTTCTGTGATTCTAAGAGCTCAAATTTGTGAAAAGTCCTAAAGTTCTCCTCTTTCTGTTCTTCAAGTCTTGAGTTGTAAAGAGAGGAGAGAAAGGTCCTGTAAGGGTTGTCTCCTGAGCCCATCAAAAGAAGTGAATCTGTAAAAGGGCAGTTGACCTTCGCCTATTGAAGGAAGGCCTCTAGTAGACGTCGGTGACCTCGTCGGTGGAGGAAGCCAAAAGTGGAGTAGGTCAAGACTGACCGAACCACTCTAAATCTCTGGTTTGCGTTTATTTTGAGCACTTTATCATTACTGCAAACCTCCTACATAGCTACTGCTCTCTGCGCCTTTACGAACAAGTTTCTAAGTGCTGATCTTTCCGAATCTGCATTCAGACGTAAATCGGTGTTTTCATACATTACAGTTTACGTTTACGTTTTGATTCTGCAAAACTGTCTTCTGCGCTTTTACGAACGAAGTTTCTAAGTTCAGATCCCTTTAAAACTGTGTTTTAGACGTAAACTACTTTTAAACGTAAAACTACGTTTAGACGTAAAACTGCGTTTAGACGCAAACTGCGTTTAGATGTAAAACTACGTTTAGACGTAAAACTGCGTTTAGACGCAAACTGCGTTTAGACGTAAAACTACGTTTAGACGTAAAACTGTGTTTAGACGTAAAACTGCACTGCGCTTAGACGCAATCTGATCTTAGACGCAAACTGCGCTTAGACGCAATCTGCATTTAGACGCAAACTGCATTTAGACGCAAACTGCGTAAACTGCGCTTAGACGCAAACTGTGTTTAGACATAAACTGCACTTAATCATAAGTATTCTTAGAATCAGCTTTTACATCAAAATAGTTTTTATCAAACGAACGCAGCTTTCGTTTTTAATCGCTGAAAGATTTCCGCTGCACTAATTCACCCCCCCCCCCTCTTAGTGCTCTCGATCCTAACAATTGGTATCAGAGCGGGGTATTTCTCATTTCGGATTTACACCCGAGAGAAATGGCCCTTCAAGAGGGCTTTTCGGTCTTTCGTCCACCGTTCTTTAACGGATTGGACTACACTTATTGGAAAACTCGAATGAGAGTTTTCTTGATTTCTCTAAATCTGGATTTATGGAATATCGTTGAAAACGGTTTTCAACTTCCCTCTAAACCGATGAACGAATGGTCGGATTTAGAGAAGAAGTATTTTTCTTTAAACGCAAAGGCTATGAATGCCTTATTTTGCGCTTTGGACAAAAATGAGTTCAATCGGGTTTCTTTGTGCGAAACGACTTTCGATATTTGGCGCACTCTTGAAATCACGCACGAGGGAACCAGTAGAGTCAAAGACTCGAAAGTTAATATTTTACTGCATGATTTCGAGCTTTTTCATATGAAACCAAGCGAAACCGTTGTTGACATGTACACCCGTTTTACGGATGTCGTCAATGGTTTAAAATCACTTGGTAAAAGCTTTTCGGATTTTGAACTCGTTAACAAAGTTTTGCGCTCACTTTCTAAAACTTGGGATTCAAAAGTAACTGCTATTCAAGAATCGAAAAACTTGAACCAATTTCCACTTGAAGAACTAATTGGTTCATTGATCACATATGAAATGATGTGCAATGCACGTGAAGAACTTGAGAACCACCTTCCAAAGAACAGGAAGGATTTGGGACATAGAACATTTGAAGACCACTCAAGCATAAGCTCAAGTGATGGTGAACTTAAACTACAAATGAAACAAAAATTAAAAAGTAAAAAGAACGGAACTACTTGCTTTGAACGCAAGAAGAAGAACAAAAATTGGGATGAATCGAGCTCCTCTGAAGACGAGGAGAAAATCAACAAAGGCGAGGTGGCAAACTACGCCTTTACGCCTTTCGACGCTGAGGTAATCAAAATGCCTTTAATTTACTTTGAAATTACATGATGCTTAAAGCATTTTTCTTTTTTATTTAATTTTCTTGAAAATCACATGTTTAATAATTTTATAATGAAAATACAAACAATTAGGAATCATGCTTATCATTCTAGTAATTTTGAAAATAATCATGAAAATTGTATGTTTATGATAAACAAAATGATTGTGATTAAAAATACCTTATGAAATTATGCTTAATTTGAAGTTATGATTAATGAGTATATATTTTTTATGTATGATGATTCTTGATTATCGATTTTCATGATAATAACAGTGGCTTTAAAAAAAAAATTGATGCATATTTTCATTTGACATAAATGAAAAGGCATACTAACATGAAATCGATCACTTAAGATGAAACACTTAAAAAAAGGGGAGAAATATATGAATTGATGCTATAAACACTATGCTATGATTATCCCATGCTTGCATCATCAAGAGATATATGAATTGATATGATTGCCATATTTGCAATGCTTATATGAATTGATGCTATGATTGCCAAATTTGCATTATGTCATGTTTGCATCATGCGTTAAGATATCAAGAACTTGTATCGTAATTTTACGTAATATCTTACCATGTGATGAAATGCTACAATTGATGAACACTTGAAATGTAATCCTCTATCTTATTGATTTTTCAATAAATCTATGCTTGTCATATATGAATTTATTGAATGTAATTTTGAGAATGATTTCAGATTTGACAAATGCTTGATTTGTATTTACGACATAAGATACACTTTAAATATGAATCATGCTTCAATCAGATTAAATGCTTCAATTATTTTGTATCTCTAGAGTTCTCGATTTTGATGAAATACAAGTGATAAATTCATTTATGATATCTTGTAAATCACTTGAATTATTAATGAGTTTTTTATGATGTGTTAAAAGAATCACTTAAAAAGAAAATGCTTTTCCCATCTTATCGAGATTAATGATTTCATGATATTGTGTGAATCTCGAAATTAATTTTGATGAAATAGTAATAACATTATTCATGTTATGAATCTTAAAAATGATAATATGCTTCATGTGATAATATGAATACATGAAACACTTATGATATTCCGTGTATTCATAAAATATTTATCTCATCATCCAATAACTCTTCTTGATATTTCTTATGAGATGAAATGAAATAATGCATGAAATACAAATGAGGAGTTAATGATCATGCATAATAGGATGTAATGAATTCTGACATTTAGATACCATCGTTTGAATATCTATGATCATGTTGCCAAAATGATATATCATGAATGCTTGAATATCATGTTTGATATGCTCATGATGATGATTGATTATTCGTATCATGCAAAAAAAAAAAAAAAATGAAATGTAATGTTAATGAATTTGTGCATTGAAACTATAATGATACACAAATAAGAATGATTACTTACCTTTGTCATGATTTAGAAATTGATGTAAAGGGTTTTTCCCTTCTTTTTGACAATGACAAAGGGGGAGATAGATTGCTAGCACAATTCAAGAAAAATGCAAAAATTACAAAAGAGAAGAAATTGCTATCTTGAACATCACCGATAATTGCTAGCTTGAAATGTCAAGAAAATGCAAAAACTTGTTTATTTTCTTGCACATCTAAAGAGAAGATGCAAATGTAACACTTGCCAAATTGTTTGCTTGCCTCATGTAAAACATTATCTCTTGCTAGTTTGGCATTTTGCTAGCTTGCACTTTGCAAAGAAAGCAAAAATGATACTTCTCAAAAGAGAAGAAAGAGCTTGTTATCTTGAACATCACAAGCTTGCCAAACAAAAATTGCAAAAGTGGTATCTTGCCTATCTCAAGAAGCAAAAAGTTAACTTGCACATCTAGCAAAACTTATATTTCAAGAAGCAAGAGTTGCTTTCTTGAACATCTCAAAATTTCTAGCTTGCGGGCCTTAAAATGTAGAAATTTTTTGCTAGCTTGTATATGGTAAACTTGCTATCATACTACCATGATGATGAGCATGCCTTATCTTCATGATTATATTTGAAAAACTATGGCAAAAATATGTCCGAATGATTAAACGTGTTAAAATTATTTTTCGGACTTTTTTGATTGAATGATCAAATTACTTGATTGCCATAATGATTTTACACAATTACTTGCCATGATTACATGTTGAAAATTATGTGCTTGAATACAAAAATTTCCATGATAATAAGCATGTTTTACCTTCATGATTGTAATTGAATATCTCTAGTAAAACCCTGCCCGAATGTATAAAAGTGTCAAATTTCATTTTCGGATTTTCTTGATCCTAAAATTGTCATGAATGTCATATTATGATGAGATATCAAAAGCAGCATTCATATGAATAGGTGCTATGAATGTCATATCATGTTAAGATATCAAGAACTTGAATCGTAATTTTACATGTTGATATCTTACCATATGATGATAGCAAACTTGCATGATGATAACAATAGATATTATGTTTTTCATGCAATGAGTTAAACTTATATCACAAACACTTGATTGTGATACTTCTCCTTTTTGTTGATGACAAAGGGGGAGAAGTATGATGTTATGCATAAGTTTATGCATAAGTTCATGATGACGTGTTGCAAGTATTCATGATGAATATTGCAATGACTTGAATTCATTTTGAATTCAAGGTTTTATCAATATGGCATATTGATAGGGGGAGTTTGTTTAAACTCCGGGAGTTAAGTTTAACTCCGTCATCAAGTGGTTGTCATCATCAAAAAGGGGGAGACTGTTGAATCTCGTATTTTGATGATGAAACCACTTGATATATGTTTATGAATTAATCTGTGTTTTGAGTAACGCAGGATACTTCGATCAGGATGAGACAATTAAAGTAGGAAAATCGAGTTGTGCTGGAGAAACATGTCAGAAGATTGGACGTCGGGTCGGTGGATCGGTCGACGTATCGATAGAAGGCTTCGGGCCGTGGACTCGGTCATCGGGCCAAGAAGAGCGGGTATTGTGCCAAGGATATCGGAGTTGCAGAGTCAACTGGCCGATTGGGCAATAGGCTGCAGGAAAGGACGATGCGCCGAAGAATCGGACGAAGCGTCGAGGGACCAATGACATGCCGGACAACTTGGTTAATTGCTTAGGATTAATTGTCTCGATCGAAGTTTTTGTTTTAAGTGTGCAGGATTAACTACGATGAAAGTTAGACAAGCAGGAGGAGTTGCGCCGGAGTCAAGTTCATGATCACGTTGGGAGTTCGAGAGTTCGACGGAAGTTCGGACGGTCGTCGGAAGTTCTGCGAGAACAAATCCGAGAAGTCCAGAAGCTTGCCAAGCGAAGCTCGTCGGAACTCGCCAAGTGGATCGTCGCAAAGTCCAGGAGTTTGCCAAAAGTCCGCAGGAGCATCACCGAGGGTTCATCGGATGATCGACGAAAGTTCGCCGGAAACTCGCCGGAAGAAGCGATTGACGCACCGAAGCAAAGCTGCAGAAATTGTCTTAGATCTAATTGTAGTTAGCACGTTGATTAAGTTAGAAAATGGGAGGTGATCTCATTAGCTTAATTTGGGGCAATTGGGCCCCTGAAAGACTGAAATTGGGCCGAATGGAGCTAACCATTCGGACCCTGCTTGCACTAGGAGGTGCAACCGCTTAGGCCAGGAGGTGGCACCGCCTGGGCTAAGCCTCCCAGCAAGACTGGGCGGTGCAACCTCCCCAGCCAGGAGGTGGCACCGCCTGAGCTCAGTCTTCGAGCTAGACTGGGCGGTGCAACCTCCCTGACAGAGAGGTGGCACCGCCTGAGCTCAGTCTTCGAGCTAGACTAGGCGGTGCAACCTCCCTGACAGAGAGGTGGCACCGCCTGAGCTCAATCTTCGAGCTAGACTGGGCGGTGCAACCTCCCTGACAGAGAGGTGGCACCGCCTGAGCTCGGTCTTCGAGCTCTGGCAGAGAGGTGCAACCGCCTCAGTCAAGAGGTGGCACCGCCTGGTCTCAGTCTTCGAGCTCTGCCAGGCGGTGCAACCTCTCCAGTCAGGAGGTGCAACCACCTGATCCCGGAATTCCGGGATTTGATCGTTTTGAGCTCCAAATTTGAATTGGGTTGGGGCCTATAAATACCCCACCCATTCAGCACTGAAAAGATACAGACCTACACCGAATTCTTGATCTTTTCTGTGATTCTAAGAGCTCAAATTTGTGAAAAGTCCTAAAGTTCTCCTCTTTCTGTTCTTCAAGTCTTGAGTTGTAAAGAGAGGAGAGAAAGGTCCTGTAAGGGTTGTCTCCTGAGCCCATCAAAAGGAGTGAATCTGTAAAAGGGCAGTTGGCCTTCGCCTATTGAAGGAAGGCCTCTAGTTGACGTCGGTGTCCTCGTCGGTGGAGGAAGCCAAAAGTGGAGTAGGTCAAGACTGACCGAACCACTCTAAATCTCTGGTTTGTGTTTATTTTGAGCACTTTATCATTACTGCAAACCTCCTACATAGCTACTGCTCTCTGCGCCTTTACGAACAAGTTTCTAAGTGCTGATCTTTCCGAATCTGCATTCAGACGTAAATCGGTGTTTTCATACATTACAGTTTACGTTTACGTTTTGATTCTGCAAAACTGTCTTCTGCGCTTTTACGAACGAAGTTTCTAAGTTCAGATCCCTTTAAAACTGTGTTTTAGACGTAAACTACTTTTAAACGTAAAACTACGTTTAGACGTAAAACTGCGTTTAGACGCAAACTGCGTTTAGATGTAAAACTACGTTTAGACACAAACTGCGTTTAGACGTAAAACTACGTTTAGATGTAAAACTGTGTTTAGACGTAAAACTGCGTTTAGACGCAAACTGCACTGCGCTTAGACGCAATCTGATCTTAGACGCAAACTGCGCTTAGACGCAATCTGCATTTAGACGCAAACTGCATTTAGACACAAACTGCGTAAACTGCGCTTAGATGCAAACTGTGTTTAGACATAAACTGCACTTAATCATAAGTATTCTTAGAATCAGCTTTTGCATCAAAATAGTTTTTATCAAACGAACGCAGCTTTCGTTTTTAATCGCTGAAAGATTTCCGCTGCACTAATTCCCCCCCCCCCCCTCTTAGTACTCTCGATCCTAACAGTTTCGCACAAAGAAACCCGATTGAACTCATTTTTGTCCAAAGCGCAAAATAAGGCATTCATAGCCTTTGCGTTTAAAGAAAAATACTTCTTCTCTAAATCCGACCATTCGTTCATCGGTTTAGAGGGAAGTTGAAAACCGTTTTCAACGATATTCCATAAATCCAGATTTAGAGAAATCAAGAAAACTCTCATTCGAGTTTTCCAATAAGTGTAGTCCAATCCGTTAAAGAACGGTGGATGAAAGACCGAAAAGCCCTCTTGAAGAGCCATTTCTCTCGGGTGTAAATCCGAAATGAGAAATACCCCGCTCTGATACTAATTGTTAGGATCGAGAGCACTAAGAGGGGGGGGTGAATTAGTGCAACGGAAATCTTTCAGCGATTAAAAACGAAAGCTGCGTTCGTTCGATAAAAACTATTTTGATGCAAAAGCCGATTCTAAGATTACTTATGATTAAGTGCAGTTTACGTCTAAACACAGTTTGCGTCTAAGCGCAGTTTACGCAGTTTGCGTCTAAATGCAGTTTGCGTCTAAATGCAGATTACGTCTAAGCGCAGTTTGCATCTAAGCGCAGTTTGCGTCTAAGCTCAGATTGCGTCTAAGCGCAGTTTGCGTCTAAGCGCAGATTGCGTCGAAGCTCAGTTTGCGTCTAAGCGCAGATTGCGTCTAAGCGCAGAAGGCAGTTTGTAGTTATAAATGGAATCAAAACGTAAACGTAAACTGCAAAGAAACTCGTTCGTAAAAGCGCAGAAGACAGTTTGCAGTTATAAAGAGAATCAAACCGTAAATGTAAACTGCAATGTAAGGATCGTACGAAAACACCGATTTACGTCTGAATGCAGATTCGGAAAGATCAGAACTTAGAAACTTGTTCGTAAAAGCGCAGAGAGCAGTAGCTATGTAGGAGGTTTGCAGTAATGATAAAGTGCTCAAAATAAAAGCAAACCAGAGATTTAGAGTGGTTCAGTCAGTCTTGACCTACTCCACTTTTGGCTTCCTCCACCGACGAGGTCACCGACGTCAACTAGAAGCCTTCCTTCAATAGGCGAAGGCCAACTACCCTCTTATAGATTCACTCCTTTTGACGGGCTTAGGAGACAACCCTTACAGAAGTTTTCTCTCCTCTCTTTACAACTCAAACTTGAAGAATAGAAAGAGGAGAACTAGTAGTTTTGAGCTCTAAGAAACACAGAAAGATAGCAAGATTTCGAGTGTGTGTTCTGTATCTTTTCAGTGCTGAATGGGTGGGGTATTTATAGGCCCCAACCCAGTTCAAATTTGGAGCTCAAAACGATCAAATCCTGGAATTCCGGGATCAGGCAGTTGCACCTCCTGACTGGAGAGGTTGCACCGCCTGGCAGAGCTCGAAGACTGAGCCTCTGGGCGGTGCCACCTCTGTCAGGGGCGGTTGCACCTCTCTGCCAGAGCTCGAAGACTGAGCTCAGGCGGTTGCACCTCCTGACTGGGGAGGTTGCACCGCCTGGCAGAGCCTGAAACTTGAGCTCTGGCGGTGCTACCTCCTGATAGAGGAGATTGCACCGCCCAGTCTCGCTCGGAGACTGAGCCCTGAGCGGTTGCACCTCTTGGCTGGGGTGGTTGCACCGCCCAATCTCGCTGGGAGACATAGCCTGGGCGGTGCTACCTCCCTGCTTGGGCGGTTGCACCTCCCACAGCAACCTGGGTCCGAATGGGTTGAACCATTCGACCCAATTTGAGTTCTTCAGGGGCCCAATTGCCCCAAGATTAAGCTAATGGGATCACCTCCCATTTCTAACTTAATCAAAGTGCTAACTATGATTATTTCCTAAGACATATTCTGCAGCTTGCTTCGGTGCGTCACTCGCTTCTTCCGGCGAGTTTCCGGCGAACTTCCGTCGATCATCCGATGAACCCTCGGTGATTTTCCTGCGGACTTCTGGCAAACTCGTGGACTGCGACAATCCACTTGGCAAGTTCCGACGAGCTCCTTTGGCAAGCTTCTGGACTTCTCGGATTTGTTCCCGCAGAACCTCCGACGACTGTCCGAACTTCCGTCGAGCTCTCGAACTCCCAACGTGATCATTGTCATGACTCCCGCGCAACTCCTGCTGCATGTTTTACTTTCATCGTAGTTAATCCTGCACACTCAAAACAAAACTTCGATCGAGACAATTAATCCTAAGCGATTAACCAAGTTGTCCGGCATGTCATTGGTCCCTCGACGCTTCGTCCGATTCTTCGGTGCATCGTCCTTTCCTGCGGCCTATTGCCCAATCGGCCAGTTGGCTCCGCAACTCCGATATCCTTGGCACAATACCCGCTCTTCTTGGCCCGATGCCCGAGTCCACGGCCCGAAGCCTTCTGTCGATACGTCGACCGATCCACCGGCCCGACGTCCAATCTTCTGACATGTTCCTCCGGCACAACATGATGTTGCTGCTTTAATTGTCTCATCCTGATCGAAGCATCCTACGTCACTCAAAACGCAGATTAAATCATAAACATATATCAAGTAGTTTCATCATCAAAATACGAGATTCAACAGCAACAACCAAGGAGAGATAAGTCCCTCCTACTATCCTCTCATACCATAGAGGGGGCAATCGACTAGAGGAAAGTGCAAGAAGGAGATAAAGGAAGTGGCTGCAATAGGGGTCTAACCTATGATCCATTTTAGTTACAACTCCTATTTATAGAGAGCCTCCTTTAATTAACCCTAATGGATCATTCTTTTTGGGTATTGGATCTCCATCCAATAACCCATGGCTTAATGGATATTGGATTCCCATCTAATAACTATTCTAAGCTCTATTGGGTCTCTCACAAGGATCTTTTAAAATAGGAGCTCATCGGATGCCCCATATCTAATCCTTTATTTATCACATTGTCCACTATATATATGTGACCCTCTAGGCCCAATATTAAGCTGACCATGAGCTGCACTTGTTAAAACTCTTTCTGGCTTAGTAAATTATTATCCTCATAAAAATTCACTATACCAATCGACTACGGACGTACTAAGCTACTACGCCATAGTCCTCAGATAATACAAGGGGATGTAATCCATTAGACCTATCTGCCCTCAATTACCATTTATCTATAGTCCATCGTCCATCTAATATCCCATAAATCTAAGTCTCATTCCTATCAGATTCTCTCATAGAACTCCTCTTTTAATTTGAATCTCAAGCTTATCAGATTCATCACGATCCGATTAACCTTGGCCAAGGACTTGCCTAAGTAAGAACACATGGGATATTCCTCTCATGATATCGAGAGTGGAAGATCCTGTATTGACACCTAATTACCTTCATAAGATTGATTATTATTCCTAATGATCATTTGTATTAGACTTGAAACTTTCAAACCTATACTCAAATAAGGCATCATTGGTGTCTCAAGTTTGAGGACCAAATATATAAATGGGACTATAGAATTACTATCTAACAATGAGGTATCATTAACCATACAGTATTTCGTAAACTGATCATATAGTGAACTTATTCTCCAATAAGAACTTACATTATATCTCTAGTGTCTCCACACAAGCAACTATCAGACCAGCAACCTCTATCATATACATGGGTATATAGCATACTGGTTTGTTCGATTATCTTGATGTCCCTCTTGAGTAACCTATGACTGAAAATATTTATGGTATTTGTTTATGGGCAAATTGGTCTCATTATTATGATCTAATTCTTATTGCACAGATCCAGGGACATCATAATATATTCGTTATTAATATAAAATGATAAAATATCATAATAATAATAATAAAAAAGATTATATAACGTATCACACATGGCATCACTCATATGATTGACTTATATGACATATATAGCTAGCACATAATACCTAAGAAGATAGGAGGGATCTAGTGAACAAATGCTAATCATTCCCTTTATCATAGCTATCACCTCAAAGTCAATGTTGCAAGTTTACGAGGTAGCCCCACCTAAAAGATCAAGCTCCTTCTACCATTGTCAATGGGGAGCTCTCTTAAGTCATCCCATTCTAGAAGAAATCAATAGGATAACATCGGGCACAACAACAGTAAAAACAATAGTCCCCACCTTTATAGGAATTGAGTTTCTCGATCTCCTTGGCCCACTTAAGCGATCCGCCGTCCATTAGCATGTTTTAGCTATACTCCATTCGACAAAATTTATATTGCTATGAGTCAGAACTAGGTTGGCTCGAGGGAGAAGAGGGCATGATCTCCCGGCAGCCCTTAGTCTCCTTAGCTCACCTAAGCGATTCGCCATCCATGAGCATGTTTGGGCTATACTCCGACATTATACCGCTGAGTCATAACTAGGTTGGCTCAAGGGAGAAGAGGGCACGATCACCCTCGCCCAAGATATCACAAAAGCCAATTAGTCCTAAGAAGTTCCACGAGAGATTAGCAAAAGGCCTATATGTGAGGCACACTAAGGACATCACGGTGGGTGCCCACAAGCATGTCATTATGGTAAGTGATCCAAACTTGACAGTCTTACATTGCACATTTCACCCTTCTTACTTTTATTTTTCTTCTTACACAGAATCACCACAAGAGAAATGGTTGAATTGAGGGAAAGGAATGAACTCAAGAATAAGGTAGCTAAGAAAGAGTTCTATCATGAGAAGGTCAATTCCATATTCAAGTGGAGTTGGAGCACCATATCAAAGCAAGACGGGGTCGACCACGGGGCTCTAAAATCAATTGGAGGTCTACAAGAAAACAATCGAGGAGGCAAGGGCTGATTGAGTAAAATATTACGAGATGGCTATGAAGTCCCAAGCTAAGACTATTGCACTCCAAGCAGAAGTTGGCTCCTTCAAGAGTGTTGTGCAGGGGCTAACCAAGTAGCTTGAAGAAGAGGAGGCCTATCACCCAAAAATCAAAGTGAGAGGTGTGGCTAAGTATAAGGCATCCCAAGGGTTTAAGAAATGATTAACCTGCTTGAGCCTCAATGCTTTCAATTTTGAATATCAATTCGCAATATCATGGGCACATTATGACCACCTCGGATTTAACCTCACGGAGGATTCCAGAATTCGATGGCTCATCAATGACGAAGTGCTCTTCATTGGGTCAGACAGAAGCGATGACTACAACGAATCCATTGCTCCTACAAAAAGAAGAATAGTTGAACCCAATGAAAAGGTTGAGGGGGATCCTGAAGGGGTGAGAAAGCTAGCTACAAATGCTGCCCCACCCGATAGTGAGGAGGTAGCTGAAAATTTGAACTAATTAATGCTGGTTCATAATATCTTGGGATAAGATTATAGTATAGTAAAAAAATATTATTTTTTAATTATTAAATAAAAATATTGTAACTTCACAGTCAGATCATTTTATGAATTTTATTTAGAGAAAATAAAATCATGTTCTCTTTTGGTTAAAAATGGTAATAGAAAAATATTGAGAAATCTTGGGGGCGACATCACATACGCAACGAAAGAACAGAAAAATAAAATCCCTAAATTCTTAAATATATGTTTGTTATCGTGCAAAGATTAGTGCACAAAATCTATGAAACAAAAAACCAAGTGTGAGATATATTGTGTTTACCTAAGGAGATTGTATATCCCTAAATCCATATAGATCTCTAGGAGAGGGTGAAGGAGGTCAAGCGCCTTCCTCTCTAGTGATGATCCACACAGTAGTACTGTGATGACACTTCTCAAAACTAAAGACCTACTCTGAGGTAGAGAGGGGAAGGAGAATAGAAGAAGCAACCAAAAAACTCTAACCTTTGAACTACTAATTCTCTTCTATTTATATAGGTCCCCTGTCAACTTAACCCTAATGGATCCTCCCTTATTAGGTATTGGATCTCCATTCAACTACCCAAGCCTCTTAGATTAGTGGATCTCTATCCAATAATCTCTCATGGGCCCTTATTGGATCTCATCCATAGGATCCAATAATTTATGGGCTTATTGGATATCCAATAAGATAGGGGCTTCGACGGATATCTCATATCCGAACCTCTACTCATCGCAATGCCTACCATATGTGTGTGACCCTCTAGGCCTAATATCGAGCTGGTTGTGAGTCATACCTGTTAGAACTCCTTCTGGCTCAGTGATTATTATCTTCATAATAATTAACTCGACTCATTGACTGCAAACATACTAGGCTATTATGTCGTAGTCCCCAAATGATACATGAGAATCCAATCCATTGGACCTGTCTGTCCTCAGTTACCATGTACCTATAGTCCCTCATCCATCTAATATCCTAAAGACCGTATACTGGGAATGGTGCTATAAGACCCATATGGTTCTTACTCGAGTCTTACTCTAATCGGATTCTCCCAAAGAACTTTTTCTCTCTCAATCCGAATGACCCTGGTTAGGGATTTGTTTGAGCAAGAACATATGTGACATTTTTCTCATGACATTGAGAGTGGATGATCCTCTATCGACACTCAATAGCCCTCGTAAGGTTGACTACCACCCCGATAACCGGTTGTGCTAGATCTAAGATATCCAAACCTATAAGTCTGATATCAAAGAGTTGAGCACTCATACAGGACATCCTTGGTATCTCAAGTCTAAGGACCAGATACACCACTAGGACTACGAAATCATTGTTTGACAATAAGACATCATCAACCATTCAACATTCCCTAAGCGGATCAATCAATGGACTCATTACCCAATGAGCACTTGTATTGTACCCTTAATTTCCCCATAAAGTAGCTATGAGACTAGTTGCATTTATCATATAGATGGGTATACAACACACCAGTCTATTCGATTATTTTGATATCCCTCTCGAGTAACCTATGACCAGGATTATTTAGGATCTGTGTTTAAAGGCGAATCGGTCTTATTATCGTGATCTCATCATGATCCGATTTTCATTGCATAGATCCAATGACATCACAATATATATATATATATATATATATATATATATATATATATATATATATATATATATATATATATATATATATATATATATATATATATATATATATATATATATATATATGTAACAAGCAATATAAAGTGATAAATGCTAAAATATAATAAGCAAAAAGACTACATGTCAAGTCACATGTGTCATCACTCACGTGATTGGCTTGTAGGGCACCTATGACTAGCAAGGTGTAGTTACAAGGTGTAGTTACATGAGGTTGAGGTAGTGATAGTTACATGAGGTTGAGGTAGTGATGGAAGGTTATATAGCACTTACAAGGTGTAGTTACATGAAGTTGAGGTAGTGATGGAAGGTCACTTAAATGGCTTTAGACGAATCCCTTAACCTGTCTTTCTATAATATATACGAAAGGCTTAGCCTCTACCCATTTGGTGAAGTAATCTATCTCGATAATTAGATACTTTCTTTAGCCCAAAGTAGATAGAAAATTATTGGGAAATCTGGGACAACATCACATGCACAACGAAAGAACAAAAAAAAAATTCAAATTTTCCCATAGAAAACGAAGGTTTCATTGTTGTGCGAATATTGGTGCACAGAAATCAAAAAATCAAAAAATTACGCATATATAAAAGATGTGTTACCTAGGAGGATCGTATATCCGTGAAATCCTACAAATCTATTGGAGATGATGAATGAGGTCAACTGTCCTCCTCACTAGTAGTGATCCACATGGCAAGGGTTACGAAGACGCTCCTCAAATCACTACACAATCCTCCTTTCCACGTACACGACTCGATTAAGAAGGGGCTGACCCTTCTTATTATCCACACACCCTAAATATGGGTTACTGGCTGAGGAGGAGAAAGGGAGAGGAGAATAGGAGGTGGTAACCAAAATATGTCTCTCCTATTTATAGAGATCCTTTGTCAACTTAACCCTAATGGGTACTAGATCTCCATCCAACTACCCAAGGCTCTTGGATTAGTAGATCTCTACCCAATAATCTCTCATTGGCTCTTATTGGATCTTATCCATAAGATCCAATAATTTAGGGGGGCTTATTGGATATCCAATAATTCAGAGGTTTATTGGATATTCAATAAAATAGGAGTTCCAACGGATATCTCGTATTCGAACATTTACTCGTCACAACACCTACTATATGTGTGTAACCCTCTAGGCCCAATATTGTGCTGGTTGTGAGTCATAGCTATCAGAACTCCTTCTAGCTCAATGAATTATTATCTCCATAATGATTCACTTGACTTATTGACAACGAACGTATTAGGCTATTATACTGCAGTCCTTAGATGATACAGGAGAATCCAATCTATTGGACATGTTTGTCCTTCATTACCATGTATCTATAGTCCCTCATCTATCTAATATCCCAAAGATCGTATACCAGGCATAGTGCTGTCATGCCAATACGGAATCTGCTCGAGTCTCACTCTAATCAGATTCTCCCAAAGAACTCTTTCTCTCTTAATCTGAATGATCCTAGCTAGGGATTTGCTTAAGCAAGAAAATATAGGATATTCCTCTAATGACACTGAGAGCGAATGATCCTCTATTAACACTCAATAGCCCTCGTAAGGTTGGCTCCCACTCTCGATGATCGGCTATGCTAAATCTAGAACTTTTAAGCCTATAAGTCCAGTATCAAAGATTGAAGTACTTATACAGGACATTCTTGGCATCTCAAGTCTAAAGACTAGATACACCATTGGGATGATGGAATCATTATCTACCAATGTTGTATCATCAAACATCCAACATTCTATGAGCGGATTGATCAGTGAACTCATTCTCCAATGAGTATCTACACTATATCCCTAGTATCCTAACATGAACAACTATGAGACTAGCTACCTCTATCATATGGACGGATATACAATACACCAATTCTCAATGTCCCTCTTGAGTAACTTATGATTAACATCATTTAGGATTTATGTTTAAAGGCGAATCAGTCTTATTATCATGATCCCATCATAATCTGATTCCTATTGCATAGATCCATGAACATCATAATATATGCAACAAGCAATATAAAGTGAGAAAAATATCAAATAAATAATAAGTAAAAAGAGTATGTCTCATGTCACATGTGTCATTACTCACGTGATTGATATGTAGGGCACCTATGACTAACAAAAAGGCCCTAGAATGATCAATCCTACTGTACAAAGGGTCAAGCTATATCAATTGGAATCAACACCACCATTGGTAACCTTTAACTCGAGCATTGCATTGGTGTCTATCATAATGTTAGACATTCTGCATCATCTTGCTCAAGGGTCGGCCAATAGTAGCCTTGTTATAGGATCTTGAATGCTAGGGATCATGCTCTAACGTGCTCTTCACAAGTTCTCTCATAGACTTCAAACAATATATGAGTTACTTTAGTAAGGTGAAGATAGCACAAAAGGGGATCAGACATGGATCATCTATAGAGCACACCATTTAAGATACAATATCATGCTTAGTTTCTATGTACCCTCCTTGCTTCAACCAAGTTGTTCGAAAGAGTTCCAATTTTAATATACTTCATAATGTTTCCTATCTAAGTTATTTCTATAGATGTGGTTGCTATCTGACCTTTATGAATGCTCCTCTTGTTGTGTGTGAATGATCACTAGTGGATGATTTGGATAGGGCGTCAGCTACCATGTTATCCCATCTTGGGACCTATTCAATGCTGAATGTTGAGATGTCAGCTATAATTTATTTTGCCTTTATGAGGTCCGAGGCCATGGTAGGATCATGAGCCTCATATGTACCATTGATATGGTTAACAACCAGTTGGAAATTACTATAGACCTTCAGACTTTTTATTCCCATGCTTTTACTAAGCTTGAGTCGTGTTAATGAAGCCTCAGCTTTCTTGTTGGTGACTCTGAAGTTAAAGCAATGTGCATGCTTATATATTTCTCTCTCCGGACTTCATAGGATGAGACCTGCCCCTCATTTGTTAACGTCATAGACCCATCCACATGAAGAGTCCAATATTGGATCTCCTTCGAAACTTCTTTAGTGTGAGTTATCTGTATGACAAAGTCGACAAGAGCTTAAGCTTTGATGGCGATCCGTGGCTTATAAGAAATATGAATTCTCTAAGTTCTACTACCCATTTGAGTCTCCTAATTGCATTTGGCACATTAGTTGGTCCGTCATAATGATGATATGATGAGCTTATAAGTATAGATGTAGCTTCCCTGTAGCTTGCACTAATTCATATGTTAGTTTTTCAAAATTAAGGTAACAAGTTCTGCATTTTGAAGTACATGATTAGTATAGTATACTGGCTTCTAGATCTTATTCTCTTCTCGAATTAGGACTAAGCTTACATGCACTGGTTTTATTACCAAATACAAGTACAACTCCTCCCTCAAAAAGGGACCGAAGAGTTGGTGTGGTGCCACCAAGTAAGTTTTGAGTTGATCGAATATCATTTGACACTCTTCAGTCCATTAGAATTTTGTTGGGCATTTTAGAGTTTTGAAGAATGGCAAGCATTGGTCACATGTTCAGGATAAGAAACGGCTAAGTGCAGCTACTCGAGTTGTTAGTTGTTGAATCTCTTTGATCGAAGCTAGTGTTTTCACATTAATAATGGCTTAAACTTTCATCTGGCTGGCATCAATTTCTCATTGATGAATCATGAAGCCAAGAAACTTTCCTTAACTTATGCCAAATGCACACTTAGTAGGGTTTAGCCACATTTGGCACTTCATGATAGTCACAAATGTCTCTCCTAGGTCAAATAGGTGAGTACTCATGGTGCAACTTTTTACTAGTATATCGTCCATGTATGCTTTTATGTTCTATCTTATTTGGTGTCAAAACATCTATGTTCCATCCTATCTGAGCCATTTTTATCTAATTATATCCAGAGAAAGCATTTATCAAAGTTAGCAATTCATGATCAGAGGTCAAATTGACCAACTAGCCAATTCGAAAAAGAGGGAAACTATCTTTTAGATAGGCTTTCTTAAGGTCAATATAATCTATATATATTCTTCCTTTCCCATCGTTTTTCTTGATAAGAACTATATTAGCGAGCTACTTTGGATAGTGGATCTCGTAGATAAAATTAGCATACAAGAGTTTATTAACTTCCTCTTCAACTATAGCCTATCAGTTTGGGACTTCTAAACGATTGTCCTATGTTCCAAGTCGATGTTGAGTCAATGTTGTGTCACGTCTTGATCGATCTTAAGCATATTGATGAGAAACCATATAAATACTTTTAAATTCATTAGTTCTTTCTTCTTCTCTCTAGTTAATGCAGATTCCACTTTAATTATGTGATTTGGTTACTCATGATTCAAAAGGATTTCCTCTAATAGTTCACTAACCTCTGGGTGTAGGTTCACCAGCGATGACTCTCTCATATCCATTTGTTGGACCGAGATTGCTGCTTTCTTTGGCAAAGTGATTGACATCAAGTAATATTATCTTGATTCCTTAGGGTCACTCTTTATTTCCCCTACTCCTGAGCTAGTTGGGAACTTCAGCATCATATAATAGGTTAATACATATAGCTCATATATGGTTAAGTGTAGGTTACCCAATGATAACGTTATATGTCGATGGAATATCAACCATCAAAAGCTTAGTCTTTAACATCTTTGAACAATTGTCAAATCAAAAATTCACATACAGATTCATTGTCCCTATTAGGGTGATTATATCACTTGTAAACCCAGTGAGGGTGGAGGAGATGGGTTGCAGATCCTCTTTACTATGGCATTTACGATCCTAAGGGAGACCACGAGTGCGTCATCATGTTCAGGGTCTAGGTGCTTCTCCCTCTCTTCCTTGTCGATTGGGACATAAACTTTTTTATTGTGGCTCCCTTACATATGATTTTCATGTTAATAAGCTACTGCTACTTGCCTTTGGCCTACCAATAATCACATCAATATATCACTCAATAAGGCCTCTAGGTCTTGGCGAGGTTTTATGGATCCAAGGAAGGAATTTGTCGAGTTGTCTCCTTCAAACCACATCTTTAATTTGTTCTTTTATGGCATAGCAATTTTTAGTGTCATGCTCGTGGTCTCAACATAAACAATAGTACTTAGTTATATCTCTCCTTATCGACGAGTCTCTTAAGGGGCATGGATTTTACAATAGTCCATTCTTCTGGATTTGCATAAAGACATCAGTGTGGGAAGTGTTGAGCGGCGTTAAAGTCTTGCCAGAGAGGGGCTCTCTCACCTCTCAATCTATCACTTTGTGGTCTCTCCATGGGGCTTGAATGATGAGTCTTTTCCTCTTTCACCACCTTCCTAGGGTCACCCTTCCTTTTCCCAGTAATTACTAATTCTACAATGATGTGACGATTGACCTCTTGAAAGAGCTCTAGAAAAGCCATCGAGGGTTAAGTGATAACTTTGTAGAAAAATCTTGAAAGCTGAAGACCACTAATATACGCATTGATGAGAACGAATGGGGTTGGGTCAGCAACTAGACAAACCTCATCATTAAACCTCCTTATATAATTCTTCAAAGATTTCTTTTCCTCTTGGTATATAGTCAGAGAGAAGTGGTGGGCTTCTTTGATAGTTTGTAGCTGATAAAACTAAGTTTGAACTCTTAGTTCAACTGCCTAAAGTAGGAGATTGACTTTGAGAGGAGCTTGGCAAACCATTCATGTGTTGCTCCCCTAAGGGTTATAGGGAAAGTTTGACACATAAGTGAGTTTGTAATCTCATGGAGGATTATTTATGAGATAAATGCTGCAATATGTTTTGAGGGGTTGGACTTTTCATCGTAGATATCCAATATGCGAAATCTGAAGCCTTGAGGGATCGTAAGGATAAGTTCATCTATGGCTGCTTCCCTTGTTTTATTTTTCTATGAATATCCTTCAACTATTGATCTATTTTATTAAAGTAGTCTCAAACCTCGATTGGGAGGTCGGCTGATTAAGCGATCCACTCATTCAAGAATTGTGGTGGAACATGAGATTAGTGGAGTGAATGAAGATGGTGTTTTATGGGCAAGTTGAGGGAAGTAGAAAGCAATAATTTGGACTATTCCAATTAAGACCTACATTTGTTTTCCTAGAGTATGAAAGGTTTCTATAGGAATAATTATGGTTTCAGGTTCTATAGACGGTAGGTGTGGAAGTGGTTGGATGAAGGTTGAGTCTTGAAAAAGTCAATGGAAAAGATTGGGATCTAGTATGGGTAAAGGGTTCAGACTGATTGACACCCTTGGTTACACTTAGTTTGGGATTATTGAAACTAGGGTATTTGATAAGGGAGTATTTAATGCTGTCATACTTGATCCATTTATATTCAAGGGGATTCAAATCCTCAAAATTCATCTAAGATGAACTCACGAGGTTTCCTTGAGACATGCTAGTTGGCCTTCCTTCTAGCTCCAATATGTTAAGAGTAGATTATGGTTGTCAAAGCTAGAAGTTGACTCGGATCTAGCCAGTCTCATGGTCACACTCTTCGAGTTGGACATCCAAATCCTACAAAAACTATGTTGGGGGCATTCCCAATAATAGTCCTCTGATGCCTATATCAGTTATCTAGTTTATCGGGGAGCTATTACACATGAACCTATGTGGGCCCTTTTATAGTGGGTGATTGGAGAGCTGTTACATAGCTCGTATGGTAACGAAAGTATAAGAATCAGTCATAGCCGCTCTTCGTTGTTGCAAAGCTATTATATTTATCTGTTATGCCAATCAAAATCATCAAAAACCTGGACTGTTATGCCTATTCACCATGCTATTTGCATGACTATCGTTGTGCGAGGATCGTCTATACTCGCTTTCCAATTGGAACTGACAAGATACAATTACATGAGGTTGGGAAAGTGACAAATGCTGCTTAAATGGATCCCATATATTGGCTAGGTGGCTCAACCATGTGGAGACGAGGTGTCGAATACAAAGTGATAGTGTTGGCAAATTTTACCTTTGATCTTGCAACCGATAGAGATGACCGACTAGGGGGTGGTGGCGGCGGCGATAACTACTCATCGGTCTCCTCCAAAGGATTCTCCGGCGGAGACTCTTCAACATCTTGAAAGATCACCCTGAGACGCTCGGTTACTTGTGCCGGTGAAGATGTCATCAGACGCGATTTCCTCTTCTTGCTAGGCCCCTACGCGTATGGGAGGCCGTGCGATTTCTTCCCGCTGGGCCACCTAATCGAGACCCATCTCCTAATTTGATCAGTGGATCGTTTTCTATGACATCCCAAGTCTGTCTGTCGTACATCCGAGACAACAGTAAAGTTGCAAGTTTATCACATCTCCAACATGATCACAACACGCCAAATCCATCATATCTCTAACGTAGTCACACTATCTCCATATGCTAGGATGTTTCAAGGTAGTCACCTTCAATTTTGTTTAGCATCCACAACCTCAAATCGTCATCTACGACCACGATCGTTGTCCATGACATCCCAAATATGTTGTAATTTTGAGACGACCACAATGTTCCAAGTCTGTTGCATCTCAAGGGCGACCACCATAGTCCAAATCCACCGTCAAGGCCATCAAAATGTCTCCATTTGAGCAACTCAAATCTGACCCTTCTGACCGACATGCCTCCCCATGCTCGATGCCCCTAATTGGGCAAAGCATGTGGCATGCGCGATGTGGCCTTCCTAGCCTTCGCGATAAATGTGTCTTGAGCATGCGACATGCTCAAGACAGACAGCCTTCATGTATCTTTGTTCTCCGACACTGGAAACTAAGAATATTTGATGGGTTCTTCGAGACCAACTCAGGATAACAATGTGCAATGTTTGTATATCAGTTTACATCATCTATATTAATCTACTCTGTCTTGGTGCTTGTTGTGAACTATGCAAACTCTAGTGTTCCTGTTCACGACGATCGACCACCATGAACAGTACAGCGCTAGCTGATGCTTGAGATGAAAATGCAACCGTGCATTCCCTTTTTTGCTTTCTCCCACACGATGGGCGAAATGATTCGATCGATTGAAACCATGCTGTCTGTATTAATCCAGTAAGCACTCCTATTCATGTCCGTTTATGTTTTTATTCGTACGCGGACAACCTCCGAAGTGACGTGATACATGCATGCATGCATGCATGTCTTGAGTACTATCTCTTTAGTCTTTTGCCGTCTTGGTTGTCAAGTGATACCATAATACAGCTCTAAAAATCCACTATCTCCGTACTCCTAAAATATCACCGTACGTGGAAACCACTCCCTCGTTATAAATGCATGCATGCAGACATAATTAATGTTCCTGGTAAAAATGCCGGATCGGCGCTTGGACGTACGTTTGGGTTCCAACTACAATAAACGAAAATGAGTGTGTCATTATGCTAAGTGCTCATTAATTAATGGCAATGATTAGAATTATAGCAACCTATAAAACTTGGGATCATTAACAATTATTAAACAAAACTTTAAATGTCTGATAAATATCTCGACAGATTATCGTAAGGTTCTGATCTCAGTTTCTATCTTCATCATTCATTCTTTGAAATTACCTTTAAGGATTTTACTCATTATTACTTGTCTAATAAAACTCATAATAATGTATAATAGCTAGTTAGTTACCTACAAAGGTTTCACTCGTTAAAATAGCTGGTCAATAAAACTCACAGTCGATATATAGATAAATAGCTTTGAGAGCTCCGCTCATTAATGCTTGTTGAATAAAACTCATAATGAATAGGTAGTTAAGTTACCCTTCAAAGATCCGCTCAATACCTTCAAAAGCTTCACAATGAATCTGAACATTCTCCCCTATAACTTCCTCCTAAAATGGCTCTCTTTAAGCCACCCGTGCAACAAGGTTTGAAGTTATCCGACCATCACAAGCTTTTACGCTGTTTCCCTCGTTTGAAAGGATATTTCAGGTTTGATTTCGCACGCCTTTTGTGAAAAAAATTTCAATTTTGTTGGTTGTCATTAGTATTAAAATTAATATCCTGTTGGAGTCAAAATATGTTGGGTCAATATACAATCCGACTTTTTTTACTTCTTAATGATGTAAGACTATCCTTTTGGTTTATCTTCTTTCATCTCACATGTGAATATTTTTAACATCTTTTATTATTTATATGTGGGTTGATCATCTTTTTTCTTACTTTTAATGGTTCAAATTATTAGGATTAATAATTATTTTATGATCAATAATTCTAAGTGTCATAGAAGGACAAAGAATTCTATTACGAGTTTTGAAACTATAAAAGTAAAGATTTTATTTTTTTTATCATAGCCCATGTATCTCTAAGTATTGATGTGATTATATTTTGGTGCTCCTAAGTTTCTTTCTAGTGTCTAGAGAGGATATTTTCTAATGTTTCTAGAGATGATGAGAAAACATGTGTGAATTCCTTAAGGGGTTAAGTGAGAGGAGGTATAGGAAGCGTTATGCTTAAGTAAAGATAACTTAAGGGTCTTATAATTTTTTTACATGATGAAGAATTTGATTTTCTCTAAGCAAAAAGTATCAAACTATATTAATTTTCATCAATTTTTTATACATCTTTTATTATTGATCTCTAAGATTTCTTTTTGTTTACCTAATACAAACTTCATCTGTATTTTTTCTAGGATGATTTATTGATCCGACTCTACCGTACAACTAATTTTCATTTAGATAAACTCATAGATTATCTAGCACAATCTTTTATTTTTATTCATTTAGATCAAATTTTTATCGACTGACTTTGACAACATATCAAAAATATATATAATACCGAGTTAGATTCTACTCATAAAATCAAAGTAAAGCATGTCGATTAGAGAGGAAGGTGAGGAAAGAATAAAAAAAACCTCAAGTCTTTATTCACTATGGCAACACCTTTCTGCAACACGTCAGCCTCTCTCTCTCTCTCTCTCTGTATTTTAGTTTTTTCTCTCTAGTCGTTTCTCACTCCTTGGTTTTTCCTATTTTGTAATTTCTCTCTCATTTTTTCTCTTTCTAATAGTTTCTCTTTTCTTGATTTTCTCTCTCTATTGGTTTTTCTCTCATCCATGGGTGATTCTTGATCCACTTGTGCATGCATTTGGACAGCTTATAAATGAAATGGAAAACCCAAAAATGTTTCCATCCAGATTACTTAATGTATTATTGCATAAGTGATAGATTTATATCATTTAATGTAATAAAAATATTTTTAATTAAATAAAAACTCATTTCATTATATCTTTTTTCCAATTACATGTAAAATCAGTCGTGAAGCAACTGCTTAATCTCGCCTTTCCTAAAGTTGCTGCATCAACTGATATCGACCTCCAGCTGCTTGGATTCACGTTAGAGTTGTGGGTGTAACTTGCTATCAGATGCATGCTTGATTGTGACATGATGAGCGTTGTCTTGCAGAAGAAGAATGCGTTGCTCAGATGACTCAGGGCAAAGAGGGACCAGAATCAACGATCTTCCGGAAGACATCTTGTGCTCTATAGTGTCACAATTACCCCTTCAAGATCGAGTAACAACTAGCTTGGTCTGTCGAGCATGGAGGCGCCTGTGGCTCTCATCATCCAACTGGAGATTGGAGCTTCAAGACTTCCGCGGTGTGAGTAACAAGAAACAGAAGTTCGAGGAGCTCGTCGACAGGGTCATCTTCTTTCCAGACCGACCACACATACATCACCTGAAACTAGTACACACAGATTACAATAGATCAAGTCAGAAAGCAAGTTTATGGATCGAGAGCTTATTGAACCAGCAAATCCTGCATCTGGATCTCAATATAATGGACCCTATACCGCTGCCCTTGTCACTCTTTCGGTGTGATACGTTGGTGGAGTTAAGACTCTGCCTGCACTGTGACATCATCAGCCTGCCACCTAACGCTGTCTTATTGCCTCGACTCAAGGTCTTGTCCCTTCAGAAAGCACGCTTCATCGGTGACTCGTTAGAGAGTTTGATTAACGGGTGCACCATCTTAGTCACTCTCAAACTCAGGGAGTGCGTTGTCGTCGGTCCCGAATTCTTGGATATCACCATTCCTCAAACCACGCTCCAAGAAGTGATCCTTGACAAGTGCCACTTCCTACTTGATACTAAGCTGCACATGTCAACTGTGAACCTTACGACCTTCCGTTACAAGGGGTTGAATTTGGGTGATAGCATGCATTATCTGAGTGTGCAAACATCAGTCGAAATGGTGCAATTGGAGCCTGTGGAGTTTCACAATGTCTACTCGTACTCACGAAGGCTAGGGTTTTCAGGGACCTATGGGCAGAACATGTCGAGGACCTTGGCTTCATTCTGCAACACAAAATACATGATCCTTAGTGACTGGTGCATCGAGGTGCGCCTACGACTCCCTGTTTCATCTGTCCAAGATCGATCTATATGTGGTAGTGTTTGATTTGAATTAGTTGCTCAGTAGAATAACAGCATGCAGGAAGTGTTAATTACCCGTCTAAAATTCAAATATTCTAAATATCACCAGCATGCAGGCAGGCATTCCAAATGAGTCAAACTCTCCCTACTCATTTACGCCCTCGTATTGTGGCAGGAATAAAGTTGTTCAAGTCACACTTATATAGGCAACATATGTATCGAGCTCATTGTTCTTCGTAGAATAAGCTATTAGGATTAACAGTAGGTATTCTATGAAGTTAGGGGAAATAATATGGTACTACAATTTTCACTTGACAGTCCCAACTGCAGAAGATTATACAAGCTTTCGACCGAACCATCAGGATGAGTTTCTTACAAATGGATCACTGTTTGAAAGTGATCATATGTTTTAGACTAGACTTCATTTGGATACGGCTTTCTGACATGCACCTACCATTTTCTTCCTTTGTTCAAGTAGTACCTGACGAACGTTCCAAATGCCATGAGGTTTCCCCAATTTATGCGCTTGGAGTCCCTGCGCCTGAGCATGTGGCCAAACGGCGGCCATGTCTACGTGACCACTTATTTGGTACTATTCTCACCGTTATTACGGTTTCTGTCACTCCGCATATCTAAGGTGAGAGCATCTCGTATATATCTTATATGGTCTTTGTGTTCATGGTTAATCATCCCATCCTCTTCTCAGAGGAAATCTGCTGTGTTTATCAAATTACTTCTCGTAGGCACACAGGGAAGGGATGGCTGATGATGATAGGTTGGATTATCCACACCCCCCGGACTTGCTGTCAACAGAAATGATCCATAATAATCTGAAGAAAGTTGAAATAAAGAAGTATGGAGTTTTGAATGCGGAGCTCGACCTCATAAAGTTCTTGCTTAGGAATGCGGTGAGTCTAGAAAAACTCAGCATAAAATGGTGTGCTCGCATAGGTGCTTCGCGCAGAAAATCTCTGAGAAACACAATAAGGTCGTACCCACTAGCCAGCCAGAATCTCGAGCTGTACATATACTGAATAATTCTCGGATCAATCTAACCTTTCAGCCTTCCAGCAGTCAAATGGCTGGAGTGCTCAGATAAGCGTAAATCGATGTATTTCTTTTGTTTACAGTGAGTGAACTATGAACTTTGTAATATGTGCGTGCTGCACACAATTCCAACTTCGAAGTTATTACACATCTTTTATCCGACTTGAAATTACAATAAGTTACTTCGTAATTTGTAGCAACCTTCTAAAGTAGCTGTTTCTTTGGATATTAATATTTACCTCCGTGAAATATGGTGTTGCATATGCCTAGTATGGATTGATGAACACAGATTTGAATAGCTGTTTGTTACCTCCTCTTGGTTTGCTTTTATGCTCTGATATATCATACACAACTGCAGACAAATAGCTCATGGGAGGGTCAGTTAATAAAACCTAGAACACTACCAAGTGATGCTTTTTTGTTGCCACTCCACATTATGTAGTGATTCGAACCACAGACTTCTATAGATATTGTACCTTGAAAACATCCTCTTAAATACTATTTCTGGTCTCACAAAGTGAACAGATGGAAATTCTCGCATTCTTATGCTTTCATTGTGTCACAAAGATGGACAAGACGATGGCAAATATTTAACAGCTATGAAGATGTTGTTTCGACGTGATAGAACATACAGTAGTTTCTAATGTAGGAACCAAGTAGTTTGACACAATCACGGCATCTTAGTCAAACTGGAGTAAGGAGTAGGCCAAGAATATATCCCCGCTTGTTCCCTCGACAAGATATTCACATTGGGAAAAAGTCCATTACTTGATTGTCTAGTCGTATCACTTTAATTGGGAAGAAAGTTAAGTTAATTCTTCATGTTGTGATGAAAAAACCTGATATATAAGTAACTCGGTTACTTTTTTGTTGAGTTGATGGCAAAATTCTCTAAAATTTTGTACATCACCCTCAAAGTTTCTTAAAACATTGTCGCGACGAAGTTGTCAATGGTTCATCTATAACACTTCGATCACCAATTTCATGAGCTTTTCCTACGTTATTCCACGAAGACGATCAATTCCGGAAGTGCACTTATGCCAATCTAGCCACATCTCTTACAAGCGGTTCTTCTTGTCCTCCATGCGGGCCGAGGTTTGGTTGGTGAAATATGAAGGTGAGAAAATTCATTGGTCATCCTACTTGGAAGGACGTCCATTAGCAGTACGCTCTGTTTTGCTCTTGGTTTGAGCAAGTAATGGCTGCGAGCTGCGAGATTTTCAAGAAAGACAAGTGCTCTTTTGTCGTCCTTAATTTCCAGTAGAGTGCAGAGAATGGACACTTCAGGAATTCGCATCAGAGTTCTTTGTTCTAGTACAAGCCATGGCAAAAGTGTCCAAGTGACAGAAGTTTGGAAGATATTGACAAGAAAAGAATAATACCATCAGCGCACACTTTTTCTCATGTGCAATCCATATAAATCCAACTTGAGATCATTTCCCAACGAGCTCAGAACAGTTCAATGGAGATGTCTCTTATGCGCCAGAGTTCTTTCAACAGAGCTTCGCCACCCCAAATGACCAGCATCCCATATGCAAGTCTACCTCGCCAACAGAGACCATTGCCGGCAAGGGTACATCTCCAGCGGTGGCATGGCGGGCAACAACAGGTTATTTTGGGCAGATCGAGGAAGATAGAGAAGCTAGAAATCGGTGGGAGATCCTTCTTAAATGGACCATTCAAAGGAGGTAGAGCCCCTCAAGCTATGGCCTACGAGAAGCCAGAGATGTTTCCCGAGTTCGAGGTACCGTACCATTCAGTATTGTGTGTGATTACTGTAGGTATTTTTCGATTCATCATCTCAGTTTGTGGCAAACCAGCTTCAGTGGGATAAAATGAATCCTTTTCCGGGAAGATAAGACAAGACACCAATAAAAAGGATATTTTAAGAAAACATCAATGACAACCACTGCATGTGCATGATTGAGAGTTCCCACCTTTAATAGAAAATAAGATATGTGATTGAAGATCTAAGAAAAAATAATTAATAGGATTCTATCGTTTTCTAAAATAAATGAATTTTCTTTCTATTGATCCATAATCTTAATTAGAATCAAATTAAAATTTTAATATATCTTATCTTAAGTTAATAGAATCATGTAATCTATAATATATATATATATATATATTTGTTTATGGGTAAAGATATTAATAAGCTGGAGCATGTGAGATTGTGAGGAAACGTGAAAGGAATTATTCTCACATGATTAAAATATTAAATAGTCGAATTATTTATTACCAATTTAAGCTTTTGTGTCTCCTCTGTCCCGTTCTTCCCCGTAGGGATCTGGGAATTTAAACAATAATTTGAAACCCGAGCTAAAGAAGGATCTGAGACTTCTTGTTTGGCGTTGCAGACAGACACATACGCAGACAAGGAAAAGATGCTGGCAAACTACGTGCCAGTGTTTGTGATGCTCCCTGTAAGCTCCTCTTCTCTTGAACGGCTAAGTGCGCTCAAAATGCACCACATCTTGAACCACCACTTGCACTGACACCATACTATGTATACACTCTTTAATCTGAGCTTGTCCAACAGCTAGATGTCGTCTCAGTTGACAACACGCTCAACAAGCCAGAAGAACTGAGGAAGCGGCTTAAGCATCTGAGGAACGCCGACGTCGATGGGGTGATGGTAGATGTTTGGTGGGGCATCGTGGAAGGCAAGGGTCCCAAGCTCTATGACTGGAGCGCCTACAAGGATTTGTTCCGGATGGTTCAGGAAGAAGGGCTCAAGTTGCAGGCCATCATGTCATTCCATAATTGTGTGGAGGGCACCGTGAACATCCCGATGCCGCCATGGATTCTTGAGGTGGGCAAGTCAAACCCGGATATCTATTACACCAACAGGCGTGGCACGAGGAATCAGGAGTACCTCACCATCGGAGTAGATAACCAACCCATATTCCAAGAACGCACTGCCGTGGAGGTGTGACTTGCAACCTCACATTCTTTCTGATATTATAACCTTAGTGGGTCGTGCTTTGCACTGTTTTGTCATCGAACTTCTGTCATGTCTAACCGAGCAAAATGACTCCTGACTGTAGCGAGGATGTTGTTGATATAAATCTTCATATCCATTACACAAATTTCAGCAAAGAGAAATGAAAATGGAACCATCTGAGAGGCTGTAAATTCTGAAAGCCAGAAAATATATGTTATTTGTGTGTAGGTTTACCGAGACTTCATGAAGAGCTTCAGAGAGAACATGGCAGATTTTCTGGATGCCGGCGTCATTACCGACGTAGAGGTGGGTCTTGGCCCTTCTGGAGAATTGAGGTACCCCTCGTATCCTGAGGCACAGGGTTGGGTTTTCCCCGGCATCGGGGAGTTTCAGGTAAGATTTTTTTGCTTTGGCTAATCTTCTCTTTTTCTCTTTTAGCTTGTTGTGCATGGCTAATAACAGTCCATCTTTTGCAGTGCTACGATAAATATATGAAGAGAGACTTCAAAGAGGCTGCAACGGTGGCAGGACATCCTGAGTGGGACTTACCGGATGATGCAGGTGAATACAACTCCAGTCCAAAGTCAACCAAGTTCTTCGCAGCAAAAGGGACATATCTGATGAACTCGGGGAAATTCTTCCTAACTTGGTACTCCAACAAGTTGATAATGCATGGAGACCAGATCCTGGATGCGGCTAACGAGGCCTTCCTAGGTTGTAAAGTCAAGATCGTCGCCAAGGCAAGTGCATGTACTCGCACATCGTCTTCACACCATTAGCCAGACTTGTTTTGTGCATTGTCATGACTTCCGTCGCAGATAGCTGGCATACACTGGTGGTACCAGGACGACAGCCATGCAGCAGAGCTAACTGCAGGATACTACAACCTGAACGATCGCGACGGCTACAGGCCAATCGCCAGAATGCTGGCGAGACATGATGCCATCCTTAACTTCACCTGCGCCGAGATGATAAATTCTGAGCAGATAAAGATGGCAATGAGTGGGGCTGAGGAGCTGGTTCAACAGGTAATTAAAGTTGGATTTGGAGGCGGGACTCCACGGATGCATGGATGGTTCATCGTTTTGCGATTGTATGCCAGGTATTCAGTGCAGCATGGAGGGAGGGGATCGAGGTGGCGTGTGAAAATGCACTCAGTAGATATGATAGAAGGGGATACAACCAAATTTTGAGGAATTCAAGGCCACAAGGGATCGACCGAAGTGGAAAGCCACAACGAAGGGTGTTTGCGATGACATATCTTCGACTGTCCGATGAGCTACTCAAGATGGTAAACTTCAGGATATTCAGGACATTCGTGAGGAGGATGCATGCCCACCAGGTAATATCACATTTGGATTTCTAAGCTCAAGGAAAGTGACCCATCGACTGCGGCTCATTACTAACAAGCATAGATAGCACTTGGAGTTTGCTGCTAAATTTGTGGTCTCTTTACAGGAGTGTAGTACTCTGAAGAAGTTGAGTTTGCTGCTAATTGGTGGTGTTTTTAACAGGATTATTGCCCGGATCCATGGAAGTACTACAAACCTATTACAGCTATGCAAAGATCCAAGGCAGCGACACCAATGGATAAAATCTTGGAAGCAACAGAGCCGACTCCACCATACTCGTTTGATCCTGAAACTGATACGAGTGTTGGTGGCGCTTATGCTGAAATCATCGATACATTATTCGGCCTATTCGATTAACATACCGCATAATGCTAGGAAAGAGGATATGGAGTTAATAATAAGATCCCGCTGAAGGGTGAACTTGTCGTCACCATTAACTACATTTGGATGGCGCTCACTGTGAAATCCAACAACAGGAGTGCTTGAGTTCATATGGACTCGAATCCTCTCGTTACTGAAACGAACTCCATATGATATTTCTTTGGTATCCCAATATCTGAGCCACTTTCAATGTTATGGCCCCAACTGCCGTTGGTAAAGTTGATGACATTGGATAATTAGTGATATTAAGGGAAGCTGATTTATCATACATCTCTCTATTATTGTTACTATTATTACTACTACTACTATTATTATTATTATTACAGCATGCATGTTATCATCGAAGCATTCTTAACTTACTCATGCACTATAAATTGTTAATAACTACGTGGCAGAAACACAAAGAAAATAATCTTCTTACATCTGCTTATTCCAGCCTTGGATCCACCGAATCATGTAAAAGTTAGTGGCACATATGACCTCCCGTATTTTTTTACCGTGAAATGTGAGCGGATACGCAATTTATATACTCATTACGAGTGGCAAAAATCAGGTCAAGGTCAACCAATAATGTTGTTCTATCTTATTCTTCCTCTATTCTGAAATGTTGACTTTCTATTATTGACACGATGGTTGGGGATTCGAAACTCTCTTCCGCATGCTTGTTGAGGTTGGTGTCATTGAATTTTCAGTTGTCAAATTGCAATTAGAGAGCACCAGCGAGATTTCTAATAGAATTGGAGAGCACTAGAGAATAGAGAAATTGGGGGAGAAGAACGAAATGAAGAGGGGATATTTATAGAATTTTCGTATTTTTTTTATCCAAAATGTTATTCTAACTAAGTGTTATTTTGTTATTAGAAGGGCAAAATTGTTATTTTAATTCAGAATTTATATTTTATTTTTAAAATTTCTGAAATATCCTTCTAACTAGCTATTGTAAGGGACAAAATAAAAAAGATCTTACTAAAGCACCGATTCTATCACAACACAGATAATGTAGAAACTATTCTATTATGTCTTCTACTATCATTACTTAATACTTTCTTATAAAGTAGTGTTATCGTCCAACTTCCGATACTATTTGGATTACTTTGCTAACCATTGAATTGAGTGTGCATAGTATTACCTCACTACTTGATAACTTCTCATTGCTAACTGTTATTACTTCACTACTCGATAACCTAACTCTATACCACTCGTTTGTTCTGCTTCCTCACTATTGACTCTCGAGACTTGCTTCTTGCTTCCTTTACTACAAAACTCACTAGTACCCCCTTCCTTGTTGATTATTCAGATACTTATTGAATTTTAAATTAATTCATGTTAGCACTATGATAGCTATTACTTATTGCCTAAAGCTAATTCCATTGCTTGTCCCCTTGTTTGTTCTTCTAACTTTAAAGAATTGAATTGAAGCCCCTTTTGTCATTACCTGTTCTAGTAGAGTTCAACGGGGAAGTCACAATAATACTTTCTTCACAGAATATGGTGGGATATTTGATTCTATGTTAAAGTTTTTGGATGGACTTAGAAAGATAGAAATTTACTTTTATGTGATTCCCCTATGATTTTATGAAAGAAATCAAAATAAAAAAGAGAAATTAAAGCAAAAGAATGAAATGAAAGATCTTTCAACTCAATCGAAAGTTCATAGTCTATAGCACTGATTAGTGCTTTTGAGAGATGACTATTGGCCAACTTAGGTCCGAAGAACTCCCTTTATTCAAGCAGAAAACCCTAGAATATTCAATCTTTTTAGGGCAAACAAACTAGAGATGATACAAGTAGCAAGCATAGATAATTGTTTCCATTAGGGTGGTGCACGCCGGGCCCCTCCGGGGTAACTCTAAACTCTCGAGGAGGAAAGTTCCTTTCAAGGCAAGTTGACCCTCCTAATCACCTATTATTTCTACATCTTCATTGTCTTTAGGGGTCAAATCGATAGTCGAAGCTTTTGTCGGTAGCTGAAGCTCCTAAATAGTTGAGGATTGGGCAGGCATACTCTTAGCAACCTGGACATTGGTAGTGTTTGACATCAACTCCTCAAGACTAAGTGAGTCCCCTTTGGTAGGCACCCCTCCCTCGGTTTCATCATTGGCCTTATTGGTTCCTCCCTTTGTATAGATGATCATCTTGCTTTAGTCATCAATGTCACTTGAGTCGACTATGACAACTTTACTATTAGTGGAACACTTATCGATGGGATCTTTGGGGAGCTAAATGCTGAGGTGGTCATATGTGGCCTTGGAGATTGCAAGCTCATAGTTGAAGGTAAAAGAGTTGTGTCCTAGCTTTGCTAATCCCTTCTTAAAGCCCTTAGAAGCCTTATACTTTTCCACCCCACAAGCCTCGACATCTACTCGATTATCGAGTTCCTCCATCTGTTGAGCCATAGCTTCATTTGCATGTCAGAGGTTGTCGATTTCTATTTTCAAAGTCAAGTTCTCTCAACAAAGGTGCTTGACATCCCTTGGCATCCAGCACCTAATAGAACTCCAAGTTGCTTCTACCTTTGTTGCCTTGGTAAGTTATCTCGTTGTCTTTTTCTTATTGCCACAAGATCACCCCCTCAGCTTTGTGCTTATACTTCTTATCCCAAAATCGGGTCTGATGACTCTTCTTCCATGAGATTGCTTGACAATTGTGCTATCTTGCTCCTCCTTGAGAGATGCAACCTATCAAAGGAGACTACCAACAACAGCTAGCAAATCTCGGGCCTGATTGAGGATGAAGGTCATGAATTGCTTATGTTGTTGCATTCATCAATTTCAAGTCAAACCAAATTCTAAGAGATAAGTCATTCGAGAGAAAATTCGAGAGAAAATGAATGCTTACCATTACTAACTCCTTATATCTATATGAAAGGAGGTCCTTAGTGGCTCTTAAATAAAGACCCTTAGTCAAGTTTGGGTGCAAGAGGCATCGGTTTTAGTAGGTAGCCTCCCTTGGAATCTCTTGTTGGGCTGATAGCCCATAGTGGGTTTAGCCCATGATGGGCTTTATCAACCCACAGCCCACACCCCTTTGACCTAACCCTAGATCAATATAAGGGGGGTATGGTGGTTGCATTTTGAGAGGCAGGTGGCTACGTTTTTGGGAGAAAAACTGCAGCAATGTGGTGATCCTTACAGTAACAAAAAGGAGGAGAAAAAGACAGAAATCCAAATAGAAAGAAAGGGAAGAAAATAAGGACAACGTAGAGAGACTGTTCTCAATCATCCAATAGTGTTCTCATCTCAGGTTAGATCAAATCTATAGTATATTCTTATTGTGATTACTTGGGGAGAATTAGGGAGGATTTACATATTGAGCACAGTGACGTGATCCTTGTATCTCAATTATTCTCTTGTGATTGTTGCTAGGGTTTTGGGCAAGAGATTGAGATTTGTATATTCATTATTATTATAATGGATTATCTCTAGTTTGCCCTGTGGTATTTACCCTTTACATTGAAGGGGTTTTTCCACGTATATCTTGGTATTCTATTTGATTGTGATTTCATTTAATTCGCTGCGTATTATGGTCTTCTAGTACTTGTTCATATACAAAGGTTATTCCACTTTATATCCCAACAATTGGTATCAGAGTAGGATTTTGGTGATTTAATTTTGTATTTAAACATGGAGGCAAGTAATATTTCTTACATGATTAGTTTGAATGGAAAAAATTGGATGATATGAAAACCAAGAATGAAAGATCTCTTGTATTGCAAAGATTTGTATGGAACTTTACAGGGGGATAGTGCAAAATCCATAACTATGACAGATGATGAGTGGAAGAGGTTAGATCGAAAAACAATTGAATTTATTTGACAGTGGCTTGATGATAGAGTCTTTCATCATATTTCTACTGAAATTTCTATATATTCTCTTTGGAAAAAGTTGGAAAGTCTCTATGAAAGAAAAACAGTTGGCAACAAAGTTTTTTTTATTAGAAAACTTATGAACCTAAAATAGAGAGGGTGCTTCTATTGCTGAGCATTTGAATGAAATGTAGAGTATTACTAACCAGTTATCCTCTATAAAAATGCCTCTTGATGATGAGTTGCAAGCATTGTTACTTATTAGTTCATTACCAAAAAGTTAGGAGACACTGGTGATTTCCCTCAGTAATTCTGAGCCAGATGATGTTGTCACTATGAGTCAAGTAACAAGCAGTTTATTGAATAAGGAGTTGAGAAGAAAAAGTTTAGCAACATCTCAAAATGATTCATATGCACTTGTCTCAGAGAACAAAGGAAGGTCAAAGTCTAGAAGCAGTTCACGCATAAGTATGAGAAAGTCAAGATCAAGAAAAGATATTGTTTGCTATAACTGTGGTGAGAAAGGACATTATAAGAACCAATGTAAGCAACCTAAGAAGAGAAAGAAAAAGGAAAAAGAAGTGGAGTCTACAGAGTCAAAAGATAATATCACAACTATAGTGCAGGGTGGTGATTATTTGATTTTGTCTCCTTCTGATGATATTTTTTCTTGTGTGTGTCAGGATCTTAAGTGGGTGATTGACACAGATGCTTTTTATCATGCTACACCACGAAGGGAGTTTTTTGCTATCTATAGGTTTGGAAATTTTGGTATTGTCAAGATGGGTAACTATGACACAACATAAATAATTGGCATGGGTGATATCCATTTAAAGACCAACCTTAGCTACAAGTTAGTGCTTAAGGATGTAAGGCATGTGGTTGACTTGAGGTTGAATTTAATTTCAGTTGGAAGGCTAGATGATGAAGACTATGATAGTAAATTTCACATAAGGCAATGGAAGCTCAGTAAGGGTTCT
The DNA here is from genome assembly GCF_036884655.1 of Musa acuminata AAA Group. NCBI lineage: Eukaryota > Viridiplantae > Streptophyta > Magnoliopsida > Zingiberales > Musaceae > Musa > Musa acuminata. Next base: position 35,973,347 of record NC_088332.1, on the reverse strand, counting down.
CTTATTATAGCTAGTGGAAAGAAATGTCATACTTTGTACAGGTTGCAAGCTAAAGCTTATGGTGAGTAGTTAAATGCTACAGAAAAAGATTTCAGCATGGAGTTATGGCATAGGCGACTAGGACACATGAGCGAGAAGGGGTTACGAGCTCTTTTCAAGAGAGAGGTATTGCCAAACCTCAGAGGTATACATTTAAACCCTTGTATTGATTGTTTGGCTGGTAAACAACATAAAGTTTTATTTGTTAGTCCTGCTTTGTCTAGAAAAATGCATGCCTTAGACCATGTTTATACAGATGTATGTGGTCCTTTAAGGACAAAAACTCCTGATGGATCTGTTGATGTTCTTAGTATAAGTGGTGCACTTTATTTTGTCACTTTTATAGATGATTTTCCAGAAAAGTTTGGGCCTATCCTTTGAAGACCAAAAATCAGGTTATTAATGTCTTCAAAGATTTTCATGCAGGGTTGAAAGGGAGAGAGAAAGGTAATTGACATGCATAAGATCAGATAATGTTGGTGAGTATACAGGATTATTTAATGATTATTGTAGGTCATATAGGATCCAACATGAGATGACAATTCCTGGTACACCTCAGCATAATGCAATTGTAAAGAGGATGAACCGCACTATCATGGAAAAGATCAGATGTATGCTTTCACGGGCCAAGCTACCCAAAAAGTTTTAGGATGAGGCTTTGAGAACTGCAGTTGATGTGATCAACTTATCACCATGTACAACCCTATATGGTGATGTTGCAGAGCATGTATGGTCAGAGAAAGATATTTCCTATACGCATTTGAGAGTGTTTGGTTGTCATGCATTTGCACATATTCTAGACAATGAGAGGTCCGAGCTGGATGGCAAGACTAAAGAATGTATTTTTCTTGGCTACTCACATGATCATTTTGGTTACAGGCTTTGAGATCCAGAAAAGCAGAAGATGTTTAGAAGCAAAGACATAGTTTTCTTTGAGGTTCAAACTTTTGAAGATTTGAAGAAGAAGGCACCAGCCAATACTTCTGCAGAAGGATTAGCAGATTGTAACCCAATTACTCCTCCAGTATATCAGGGTGATGGGGGAGATGTGCAGGAAGATGGTGTAGAGCCTGATGTTAATCTACCTGCAGAATATGTTAAGCAAGAAAAAGTTGGAGGGCAACTTCCCACAGAACCTCAGTTGAGAAGATCTTTTAGACAACGTCAACCTTCCATAAGATACTCTACAGATGAGTATGTGATGCTTACTGATGCAGGTAAACTAGAGAGTTACCAGGAAGTAGTTGAAAATGAGCAGAAAGAGAAGTAGTTAGTTGCTATGCAGGAAGAGATGAATGCTCTTCAAAAGAACCACACTTATGATTTGGTGCTACTACCAAATGGAATGAAGGCCTCGAAGAACAAGTGAGTTTTCAGGTTGAAGACTCAAGAATATTGTTCTCAACTAAAGTACAAAGCTAGATTGGTTAGGAAAGACTTTGGTCAAAAGAAATGTATTGACTTTAAAGAGATTTTTTCTCCTGTTGTTAAAATGTCTTCTATTCGTGTTGCTTTTGGTATTGCTGCTAGCCAGGACTTGGAGGTTGAGCAGTTAGATATGAAGACAGCTTTCCTTCATGGGGATTTGGATGAGGAAATTTATATGGAGCAACCAAAAGGCTTCAAAGTTAAAGGTAAAGAGAACTTTGTTTGCAAATTGAAGAAGAGCTCATATAGGCAAAAGCAAGCTCCAAGATAGTGGTACAGAAAGTTTGATTCATTTATGATAGAAAATGAATACAAAAGAATGGCTTCAGATCATTGTGTGTATATCAAATGGTTTAGTGAGGATTTTATTATTCTCTTACTTTATGTTGATGGCATGCTTATTCTTGGGAAAGATATGTCTAAAATTAATAGATTGAAGAAGGAACTGAGTGAGTCTTTTGCAATGAAGGACATGGGGCCAGCAAAGCAAATACTAGGTGTGCAGATTTCCTATGATAGGAAAAATAATAAGATTTGGTTGTCACAGGAGAAATACATCGAAAAGGTATTGGAAAGATTCGGTATGAGCAATACAAAACCAGTTGGTTCTCCTCTTGCAGGTCACTTCAAGTTGTGCTCAGAATTGAGTCCGTCAAGTGATGAGGAGAATGAGAAATGCAAAAGGTTCCTTATGCTTTAGCAGTTGGAAGTTTAATGTATGCAATGGTATATACGAGGTCAGACATCGCATATGTAGTTGGTGTTATTAGTAGATTTCTTGCAAATCCAGGCAAAGAGCATTGGGCAGTAGTGAAGTGGATTTTTAGATTTCTCAAAGAGAGCTCTAAGGTTTGTTTAAGCTTTGGAGGTGGACAACATGTGTTGATAGGTTATACATATGCAGATATGGCAAGAGATATAGATACGAGGAAGTCTACTTTAGGTTATGTATTTAATTTTGCAGGGAGAGCTGTGTCATGGCAATCCAAGTTGCAAAGGTGTATTGCTATCTCCACTACAGAAGTAGAATATATTACTGCTACAGAGGTATGCAAAGAAATATTATGGATGAAAGAATTTTTACAAGAATTGGGGCTGAAATAGAAAATTTATGTGGTGCATTATGATAGCCAAAGTGTCATCCATTTGTATAAGAACCCAATGTTTCATTCCAAGTCAAAGCATATAGATGTCAGATACCACTGGATTCGAAATGTATTTGAAGAGAAGCAATTGCAGCTTCAGAAAATTTACACAGATGACAACGGAGCAGATATGTTGACAAAGATTTTACCAAAAGAAAGACAGGAGATATGCCGACAACTGGTCGGCATGACTTCACATTGAGGAGTCATGGGACAACCTCCCATATGGGCTGAAAGGGGAGGTTGTTGGGCTGACAACCTATAGTGGGTTTAGCCCATGGTGGGCTTTATCAGCCCACACCCCATTGACCTAACCCTAGATCAATATAAGGGGGGTGTGGTGGCTGCGTTTTGAGAGGCAGGTGGCTATGTTTTTGGGAGAAAAACTGCAGTAATGTGGTGATCTTTGCAGTAGCAAAAAGGAGGAGAAAAAGACAGAAATCTAGGGAGAAAGAAAGGGAAGAAAACAAAGACAACACAAAGAGACTATTCTCAATCATCCAGCAGTGTTCTCATCTCAAGTTAGATCAAATCTATAGTAGATTCTTACTGTGATTACTTGAGGAGAATTAGGAAGGATTTACATATTGAGCATAGTGACGTAATCCTTGTATCCCAATTATTCTCTTGTGATTGTTGCTAGGGTTTTGGGCAAAAGATTGAGATTTGTATATTCATTATTATTATAGTGGACTATCTCTAGTTTGCCCCGTGATTTTTATCCTTCACATTGAAGGGGTTTTTCCACATATATCTTGGTGTTCTATTTGATTGTGATTTCATTTAATTTCGCTGCGTATTATGGTCTTCTAGTACTTGTTCATATACAAATGTTATATTCCACTTTATATCCCAACATCTCTCATGGTCAGTTGGCATGGGTCATACACTAGTCGAGGGTGTAGATCCTTGCATCATCTTTCAATGATTAACCCATCTCTGACACATAGCGATAGGAAGTCTGTCAAATCAACAAAAAGTTCAATATCACTAAGGACAGTGAGCCATTATGGGTGGTCGGATATTCCCCTCTCATGTCACCATGTAACATTTGGGAGAAGGGGACTCGTTGCTATTGTTGTTGTTGTTGTTCCTCACTATGTAGCTCTTGTTGGCAAGGTTCCTAATGATGAACCTCTACATGTTGACCCCTAGGGTAAGGGGAAGTCAAACCCTTGAGAGGAACTCGTAGATCAATGTACGTCCTCCTCATGCCTTAGCTAGCTTGGTGGGGGTGATGAAGGAGGAGGAGGAGGAGGGTACTTTTGCCTAGCATGGGGGATTGATAACCCCCTCCCTTCATTGACAAGTTGATAATGCTCCCCGCTCTTCTTGGTGGGCCCTTGATGCCTTTCCTCAAGGAACTATAGTCTTAACGCACCCTCCCTAATGGCGAGAAGTAATCCCAAAGATTCTATCATGGAGATCCATTTCTACAAAAGCAAATTGAAGGTCAGACAGCCCAAACAAGACCTTGAAAGTGAAACTCCAACTACTTACCCCAAGGAGCTGAGCTTAGTCCTACATTAATGTGTCAATCCATGCTTATCTAAGGCTAGAGAGTCAGCAAAACTACTCTTTTTTTTACCCGTGCAACCTTGGAGTGACATTGAAAAACTTACAAATGGACCAATCCAAGCTGATCGGCCAATCATTTCTCAAAGAAATTAAAAAAACCTCTTCTTCCAAATCTTACAAGGGGTTATAACACTCACAAACCTACAACTAGGTCAAATAGAAAGGAAATAGGTTGACCATCTAAAGCACAAGCTATAGTAGGTTGACAGGAGGGTTAATGTTAGGGTAATATAGAGCCTTCCATATTTCCCAATGAATGCCACAAGAAATTGCCACGAATTCAATGCCATCTAAATGGGTAAGAACTTTCAAAAGTTGAATGCCTCAACGACAGACAGCCCAAACAAGACCTTGAAAGTGAAACTCCAACTACTTACCCCAAGGAGCTGAGCTTAGTCCTACATTAATGTGTCAATCCATGCTTATCTAAGGCTAGAGAGTCAGCAAAACTACTCTTTTTTTTACCCGTGCAACCTTGGAGTGACATTGAAAAACTTACAAATGGACCAATCCAAGCTGATCGGCCAATCATTTCTCAAAGAAATTAAAAAAACCTCTTCTTCCAAATCTTACAAGGGGTTATAACACTCACAAACCTACAACTAGGTCAAATAGAAAGGAAATAGGTTGACCATCTAAAGCACAAGCTATAGTAGGTTGACAGGAGGGTTAATGTTAGGGTAATATAGAGCCTTCCATATTTCCCAATGAATGCCACAAGAAATTGCCACGAATTCAATGCCATCTAAATGGGTAAGAACTTTCAAAAGTTGAATGCCTCAACGACAGACAGCCCAAACAAGACCTTGAAAGTGAAACTCCAACTACTTACCCCAAGGAGCTGAGCTTAGTCCTACATTAATGTGTCAATCCATGCTTATCTAAGGCTAGAGAGTCAGCAAAACTACTCTTTTTTTTACCCGTGCAACCTTGGAGTGACATTGAAAAACTTACAAATGGACCAATCCAAGCTGATCGGCCAATCATTTCTCAAAGAAATTAAAAAAACCTCTTCTTCCAAATCTTACAAGGGGTTATAACACTCACAAACCTACAACTAGGTCAAATAGAAAGGAAATAGGTTGACCATCTAAAGCACAAGCTATAGTAGGTTGACAGGAGGGTTAATGTTAGGGTAATATAGAGCCTTCCATATTTCCCAATGAATGCCACAAGAAATTGCCACGAATTCAATGCCATCTAAATGGGTAAGAACTTTCAAAAGTTGAATGCCTCAACGACAGACAGCCCAAACAAGACCTTGAAAGTGAAACTCCAACTACTTACCCCAAGGAGCTGAGCTTAGTCCTACATTAATGTGTCAATCCATGCTTATCTAAGGCTAGAGAGTCAGCAAAACTACTCTTTTTTTTACCCGTGCAACCTTGGAGTGACATTGAAAAACTTACAAATGGACCAATCCAAGCTGATCGGCCAATCATTTCTCAAAGAAATTAAAAAAACCTCTTCTTCCAAATCTTACAAGGGGTTATAACACTCACAAACCTACAACTAGGTCAAATAGAAAGGAAATAGGTTGACCATCTAAAGCACAAGCTATAGTAGGTTGACAGGAGGGTTAATGTTAGGGTAATATAGAGCCTTCCATATTTCCCAATGAATGCCACAAGAAATTGCCACGAATTCAATGCCATCTAAATGGGTAAGAACTTTCAAAAGTTGAATGCCTCAACGAAAAAGGGGTATAGGGGAAAGTGAATCCCTACCTCTAGTGCATCATTGTTCATGCAAAACATGTGATGCAACATGTAAGGTTGGTCATTCGATTGAGTATACACAAACTTAAATTCGGTCAATATATAGAGTACCCCCTAGAGAATCTCTAGGTTGGGGGTCGATACTACCAAGTCTGATCTTTATCAGGGGTAGAGCCACATCACACGATGGACTCACCTTCGAGGGGACAACCTCCGTTGTCGCGATTGACTTAGCTCCCTCGAAGGATAAGTTTTCCATGATTGACACCAAGGGTGGTGATAAATTGGTGATCTATCCTAGTCTGAGGCATTGGAAAGGAAAGAGGAGGATGAGTTTGTTGTCTAAGGATATTCGAGCTATATGTAGAGGTGAAGAACAACAACGGCCAAAGGCTCCTATTTATAGGGGATGAGGGCAGCGGTTTCACTACTCGTCTACTTGTTTGGCTCTCGAATGTCTTAAAGGAAGTGGGGCACATGGCTTCATTTGGTGCAATAAGGGATGTGTGGCGTGTTAGGATCCTAATGATACTAAGAGGAGAGAGGGAGGAGTGTAATAATATTTTTAATCAATTTTAAAACTCGATTGATTAAGTGAAAGTTACATGTAAAGAGAATAAAACTAGATCACGAGTAAAGTACAAGTAAAGAGAGACAAACTGATTTATAATGGTTTAGTCTTCTCGAAATATATTTACTCTAGAGTACTCTTCCCTCGAGGCCACCATCTTTCACTATCGATCTTCTTTCTAATGAAAAAAGATCATCTACCCTTGTTATAACTTTCTTCTTTTTCAAGCTAAGGAGATAGCCTCCACACTATCTTTTTATAAAAGATGTCTTACCTTCTATGACTTAGAATTGTAACTAAATTCAAGAGGAGATGAAGACTGAAACAATACTCAAAATGAGAGTTTATAATACTTTTTTGCTCATGAATAGATGCTCCATTAATCAAGCCTGAATGGGGTATTTATAAGCTCTAAAAGGTTTTAAGAATCGAGCCAAAAAATTAAGTCTATGAAATTTTAGAGTACTGGCGGTACTATTGCATCGCAACGAGGCCGTAAGTTTAATTGGTACCATCAAACACTGAAAAAGCATAAAATGATGCTTCTTGGCTCTCTTAAGCAGTACTACCGCTTCAGCCTAGTGGTACCATCACTTAAGCTTAGTTTAGGTTACCGATTTAGCTTTTTAATAGGCTCAATTCAGCCTAGTTCAAGCCCAATGGATTTTTTGATAAATTATCATGGTTTTGGCCCAAATATCAACTCAAATTGACCCAAAATAACCTCGACTAAGACTTTAACAAATCAATCATATATCTAACATATTTATGAAGCTTTCAACATATTGTATGCTCTTCCAATATGTCATCCGATCTTTTGGCACTTCGTCCGAACTTCCAGCACATCATCCTTTCCTTCAGCATATAGCTCATTCACTTGCCTTCGTGAGTAATTTCGAGTGTGTGTCAAATATCAAAAGATATTTCATAAATGGATACTCGATTGAACTCATTTTTATCCAAAGCACAAAACAAGGTATTCATAGCCTTGGCATTTAAAGCGAAAGTCTTCTTCTCCAACTCATTCCAATCATTCTTTGGAAGAGTAGACTTTTGAAACCCACTTTCTATAATGTTCCATAATTCGAAAACTATTGAAATTAGGAAGATCCTCATTTTAGTCTTCCAATATGTGTAATCCGTCCCATTGAACATGAGCGGACGTGAAATTGAATGACCCTCTTGATTGCCGGCAAATGCTATCTCTCTTAGGTTTTAAACCATATAAGAGTGACCTTACGCTTTCAAGTTAATATCTTTACGAAACAGTTTGGCTCCACTAGATCAATATGTCAAGAACACATGGCCGACCAACTAACCTCACCAGCCGACACCCCTCTTCCATATAGAGGAGACATTAGCTCTACATAGCCAACTAGCCCACCTATCATGTTTGGTACTCGGCCAATGACTTGCTACCACTTAGGCTTAAAATAGTCAATCAATTAATGAGGCAAGCTAAATATGCCCGATGCATGCCACTTAGATACAACCATGTAATTTTGGTTTCAATGTAGGATACTGATAATTACGACTGAACTCCATGCTCCTATTATTACACAAAGTGTGTAATGGGCAGTGTAATAATTCTAAATGGCTACTATAAAAAGAAGCCCCGAGGTATATTTCAGGACACTTGCTCTCTTAGTCAAACTTGTCAAACTAGATCACTAACTTAAGTTTTGGAGGGACATTTATCAGAAGTGCCCTTTGCTAGTCATAGGTGCCCAATAAGCCAATCACGTGAGTAATGGCACGTGTGACTTGACACGGAATCTTTTTACTTATTATATTTTGGTATTTATCACTTAATATTAACTATTACATATATGCATGTATATATTGTGATGTCCTTGGATCTGTGCAATGAGAATCAAATCATGATGAGATCACGATAATGAGATCGATTCACCTTTAAACACAGATCATAAATAATCCCGGTCATATGTTACTCGAGAGGGACATCGTGATAACCGGATAGATTTGTGTGTTGTATACCCATCCATATGATGGATACGGCTGGTCTCATAGTTGCACGTGTAGGGACACTAGGGATACAGTACAGGTGCTCGTTGGAAAATAAGTTCACTGATTGATCCACTTACGGAATGCTGGATGGTTGATGATACCTTATTGTCAGACAGCGATTCCGTAGTTGTAGTGGTGTATCTAGTCCTTAGACTTGAGACACCAAGGATGTCCTATATGAGTGCTCCACTCTTTGATATCAGACTTATAGGTTTGGATGTCCCAGATCTAGTACAGCTAGTCATTGGGAGTGGCAGTCGACCTTATGAGGGCTATTGAGTATCGATAGAGGATCATCCACTCTCGACATCATGAGAGGAATATCCCATGTGTTCTTGCTCAAATAAATTCCTAACCAGGGTCATTCGGATTGAGAGAGAAAGAGTTCTCTGGGAAAATCCGATTAGAGCGAGACTCGAGAAGAAACCGTATGGGTCTGACAACACCATGCCCGATATATGATCTCTAGGATATTAGATGGATGAGGGATTATAGGTATACGGTAACTGAGGAAAGACAGTTCGAATGGATTGGATTCTCCTGTATTGTTTGAGGACTACGACGTAGTGGCCTAGTAAATCCGTAGTGGATGAGTCGAGTGAATTATTATAGAGATAATAATTCACTAAGTTAGAAGGAGTTCTGACAGGTATGACTCACGGCCAGCTCGATATTAGGCCTAGAGAGTCACACACATATGGTAGGCATTACGATGAGTAGAGGTTCGGATATGAGATATCCGCCGGAGCCACTATCTTATTAGATATCCAATAAGCTTATGAATTATTAGATCCCATGAACAAGATCCAATAAGAGCCCATGAGAGATTATTGGATAGAGATCCACTAATCTAAAAGGTTTAGGTAATTGGATGCAGATCCAATACCCACTAAGGGAGGATCCATTAGGGTTTGACAGGGGACCTCTATAAATAGGAGGGATTCAGTAGTTCATAGGCTAGAGCCTTTACTTACCTCTTCTATTCTCCTCCCCCTCTCCACCTCAGAGCAAGCCTGGAGTTTTGAAAAGCGTCGTTGCAGCCCTGCTGTGTGGATCACCGCTAAAGAGGAGGACGCTTGACCTCCTTCACCCTCTCCTAGAGATCTGCAATGAAACAGGGATATACAATCACCTTGGGTAACACAATCTATTCTATATGTAGTTTGTTACGCGGATTTTTGCGCACCAATCTTCGCACGACGACGAACATCTTTTGGGAAATTGGAGATTTTGTTTTCTTGTTCTTTCACTGCGCATATGATGTCGCCCCCCAAGATTTTCTAATAGTGGTATCAAAGCCAGGTTGTCCATGCGAATGATTAGTTTTTGCACTACGTGTATTGTGTTTAGGAAGAATTTTGATGTCAAAATCATTAACGCAAACATAAGGAAGGGCAGTAACAGTTGCCCTCGATTTACGTGCATGCAGCCACCTGCAACGACAGTTGCAGCCAGGCAGCACAACGCCGGCGCATGCGCAAGTTACGAATTTGAGAAATTTAAGAAATTCTAATTTCTGTCTTTTGTCCAAATTATAAAAATACCCCTAGGAATTCATAAATTCCGTACATATCCCTGATTTCAAAAAATATTAATTAATTAAAAGGTTTAGTTGATTATTATTTTTTATTATTATCTAGTAGTCCTACATTATAATGATTTATTCATGTGATATTTGATGTGTGGACGGATAATCATGGACCGTGTGATGTGTGTACTTGCGATTATTATTATTGGGGTCTGTGAGCCTCCATTATATTTCTCATTTATTGTTGGGCCTGTGTGCCTATGATTAAGTTATAATCACATAAGGAGGTGTAGCGGGAACGTGGATACGATAGCGGGACCCACGAGACGGACGATTGCGATGCATGGAGATACATCGAGATGTCGATGGAACCGACGAGGATGAGATGGACGATCACAAGGCATGGAGATGCACCGTTGCACACATAGATCTTGATGTGAGTTATTAGGCCTACTGGCTCAGGCCTGATCACATTAGGTTGTGGTCCATGATCATTTTGTGTGATTGCTTATACACATACTAGATATGTATATATATATGCATCCGATGTAGATGTTTATTAAATATGTATATGTGTGACATGTTATATTAGGAGACCAAATCATAGAAACCTCTCTCTCGATAAAATTAAGTCGGTAAACGTGAGGCAATTAGATTGACCCACATAGCCTTCCATCGTTATAGGTAGGAACTGATTCTCGGTGTAAGTTGAGTTGGTCGAGTCCCTCGAGGCTCACCTATATCGCGATTCGCTATCTTGCTTACGACATAGAGATGTCACCGATGACCTGAGGATATGGTATGCTTGGTCGAGTCCCTCGAGGTATATCATCAAATAATACTCATCTTGTAACGAAGGTATTGACTTAACCGAACATCATGGTTAGTCGAGTCCCTCGAGACCATGGTGATTTGGAGGCCGAATAGGACGGGAATCACAATGAGTTGTGATCGGCAAGAGTTGTCTACCTTTTAGGCTTAGTGTGATTGGTCGAGTCCCTCGAGGTTACACTAAGACGTTGATTGGATCCTGATCCCCACTAGAAGTCTGCCGGAGACTTCTGTTTCATGTGCTAAGGGCGTTGCATGACTCGCTAGTAAAATAATGGAAGCATATTAAGATAGAAGTTCATATCTTGATTGTTTATTTCTTGCAAAATCTACATGTTATTCATTTCTGCTGCATTTTTATTTTTAGAAAATGTCACTTTCAAATTCCTTACGTGGCATATTTGATGTCAACCGCCTCACTAGACCAAATTATAGGTATTGGCTCCGCAACTTGAGAATTGTTCTCACGATGGAGAAAATCGCGTACGTCCTTGATACAGTGATACTTACGCCCGAGGAAGGGGTGAGCGAGGATGAGATCGCTCGCTATGTGAAGTACATTTATGACTCCACTCTTGCTTAGTGCTACATGTTGGGCTCTATGACTCCTGAGTTATAGAGATAATATGAAAAGATAGATGCTAGATCTATTCTCCTACATGTCTGCAAATTGTATGAGGAATAGGGAAGGACTTAGCGATATGAGATATCCAAGAGCCTCTTTTGTGCGAGGATGATTGAGGGGACACCGGTTCAGAACCATATCCTAAAGATGATTGAGTGGATAGAGAAACTCACAGGTCTAGAAATGGTCCTAGAGGATAACTTGTGTGTGGACATTATGCTTCAATCCCTACCAGATTCCTTTTCACAGTTCATAATGAATTTTAATATGAACAAGCTTGAGGTGATTCTCCCAGAACTCCTCAATATGTTGAGGGAGGCAGAGAGTACTATCAAGAAAGAGAAGCCAATTCTCTACATTGGTGAGACCAGAAAGAAAAGGAAAGCAAAAAAGTCCTTTAATAAGGGCAAGGGCAAAAGCAGACTAGGTAAAGCAAAGGTTACTAAGAAAGACCTAGCAAAGAACAAAGGTCAGTGCTTCCACTATGGTAAAGATGAGCACTGGAATAGGAACTGCAAAGAATACCTTACAGAAAGGTTAAAATAGAAGCTTAGAGAAGTTTCAGGTATATTCATGATCAGTCTCCATTTGTCAGACTCTTATGATAACACATTGGTATTGGATACCGGTATTGCTTATCACATCTATAATTTATTATAGGTTCTGGCAAGGCCTAGGAGTCTAGAGAGAGGCGAGATGGACCTCAAGATGGGCAATTGATCCAAGCTTGGAGCATTGGAAAGCAGTAAAGCGTATCCTTAAGTACTTGAGAAGGACTAAGGATCTTTTATTTGTATATGGAGGTAGTAGCCTCGGGGTTTAAGGCTACACGGACTCAAGTTTTCAGTATGATGTCAATGATAGCAAGTCGAATTCGAGGTATGTGTACACCTTGAATGGAGGAGCAGTGTGCTGGAAAAGTTCCAAGCAAGATACTACTGCTGACTCGACCACAAAGGCGGAGTACATTGCTGCAGTAGATGCAGCAAAGGAGGGAGTCTGGGTGAAGAAGTTCATCACAGATCTAGAAGTCGTGTCAGGTAGCGAGGAGTCGATTTCCTTATATTGCGATAACAACAGGGCGATTGCTCAAGCAAAGGAACCCAGGTCTCATCAGAAATCTAAGCATGCTCTGAGGAGGTTCCACCTGATCAGAAAGATCATAACCCGAGGAGATGTAGCAGCGGAAAGAGTTCCATCCGAAGATAACATTGCAGATCCATTGACAAAGTCATTGTCTCAGATTGTCTTTGAGCGTCATAGGGGTCTGATGGGGATCATACACATAGGTGATTGACTTTAGGTCAAGTGGGAGATTGCTAGTCATAGGTGCCAAACAAGCCAATCACGTGAGTGATGGCACGTGTGACTACACAGAATCTTTTTGCTTATTATATTTTGATATTTATCATTTTATATTAACTATTGCATATATGCATGTATATATTGTGATGTCCTTGGATTTGTGCAATGAAAATCGGATCGTGATAAGATCACAATAATGAGATCGATTCACCTTTAAACACATATCCTAAATAATTCCGGTCATAGGTTACTCGAGAGGGACATCTATAATTTATTATAGGTTCTGGCAAGGCCTAGGAGTCTAGAGAGAGGCGAGATGGACCTCAAGATGGGCAATTGATCCAAGCTTGGAGCATTGGAAAGCAGTAAAGCGTATCCTTAAGTACTTGAGAAGGACTAAGGATCTTTTATTTGTATATGGAGGTAGTAGCCTCGGGGTTTAAGGCTACACGGACTCAAGTTTTCAGTATGATGTCAATGATAGCAAGTCGAATTCGAGGTATGTGTACACCTTGAATGGAGGAGCAGTGTGCTGGAAAAGTTCCAAGCAAGATACTACTGCTGACTCGACCACAAAGGCGGAGTACATTGCTGCAGTAGATGCAGCAAAGGAGGGAGTCTGGGTGAAGAAGTTCATCACAGATCTAGAAGTCGTGCCAGGTAGCGAGGAGCCGATTTCCTTTTATTGCGATAACAACAGGGCGATTGCTCAAGCAAAGGAACCCAGGTCTCATCAGAAATCTAAGCATGCTCTGAGGAGGTTCCACCTGATCAGAAAGATCATAACCCGAGGAGATGTAGCAGCGGAAAGAGTTCCATCCGAAGATAACATTGCAGATCCATTGACAAAGTCATTGTCTCAGATTGTCTTTGAGCGTCATAGGGGTCTGATGGGGATCATACACATAGGTGATTGACTTTAGGTCAAGTGGGAGATTGCTAGTCATAGGTGTCAAACAAGCCAATCACGTGAGTGATGGCACGTGTGACTACACAGAATCTTTTTGCTTATTATATTTTGATATTTATCATTTTATATTAACTATTGCATATATGCATGTATATATTGTGATGTCCTTGGATCTGTGCAATGAAAATCGGATCGTGATAAGATCACAATAATGAGATCGATTCACCTTTAAACACATATCCTAAATAATCCCGGTCATAGGTTACTCGAGAGGGACATCCTGATAACCGGATAAACTGGTGTGCTGTATACCCATCCATATGATGGATGCAGCTGGTCTCATAGCTGCACATGTGGGGACACTAGCGATACATTATAGGTGCTCATTGGAGAATGAGTTCACTAATCGATCTGCTAAGGGAATGCTAAATGGTTGATGATGCCTTATTGTCAAACAACGATTCCGTAGTCCTAGTGGTGAATCTGGTCCTTAGACTTGAGACACTAAGGATGTCTTGGATGTCCTAGATCTAGTACAGCTGGTCATTGAGAGTGGCAGTCGACCTTACGAGGGCTATTGAGTATCGATAGAGGATCATCCACTCTCGGCATCATGAGAGAAATATCCCATGTGTTCTTGCTCAGACAAATCCCTGGCTAGGGTTATTCAGATTGAGAGAGAAGGAGTTCTCCGGGAGAATCCAATTAGAGCGAGACTCGAGAAGAAACCGTATGGGTCTAACAGCACCATGCCCGATATATGATCTCTGGGATATTAGAGGCCTGGAGTTTGAAACAGGGATATACGATCTCCTTAGGTAACACAATCTATTCTATACGTAGTTTGTTTCGTGGATTTTTGCGCACCAATCTTCGCACGACGACGAACATCTTTTGGGAAATTGGAGATTTTATTTTGTTGTTCTTCCGCTACGCATATGATGTCGCCCCCCAAGATTTTCCAACACCCTCGATGCAATTTGGAGGGTTCGAACATCCAACACGAGGAAGATTTCGCTTGAGATCAGCTTGAGGAAAAATTAGATTGGATTTGATTTTTTTAAATCGGACAATCATAATTTGCTCTAGCATACTTCAAAAAAGAGGGGGGATTCTTTTCTTCGTGATCTCGCCATGAGCAAAAGATAATAAAAAAGAGTGAACTTAACCATACATGGACTGACAGCCTTATTTGTTCTTGGTCACGCATGTGACGATACCGACACATGCTTCCGGATCAAACAGAATAATGTTCAACAAAGAGTGAAGTTATTTTGTTCTTGGTCACGCCATTAGAAGTGCCGATACCATCTCCATGTTGGAATATGCACTGCGATGTTCTAGCCATGTTCAGGACCATATCAGCAAATCCACGAGAGAGTTGAGTTCTCCAGCACTCCTCGCTTAACTTCTTCCACGAGTGGCTCAGCATGTCCCTTATGCGTTCGATCGCAGCCCGCTCGGTCTCACCCGATTCATTCATGCTGCACTGGACTGATTTGGGCGTGTCCCCTCTCTCCATCTCAGCCTACATACATATATGCACTTACGATTGAGAATGCGTAAGGTCTTTGCAACCCTCCACAGAAGCATGATTGTTTATACCTTTGAAGTACCCAAGTCGTTGGTGAGGCGAACAATGAGTGAGGACCAATATACGAGTTGGAAACCTCCTTGTTGCAGCAAACTGGTAGAGTTGTCGCTTAAAGTGTTTCCTGAGAGACAATATGCATGAGACATTGCTATCGGACCACCAACTGACATCCACGAATTCTCAAGGTACTCCTCGAGTGTAGGTTTATAGCCTTTGTGAAACCATTCTGCCTCGGTTAAGTATGCTTCACAGAGACTCTCCCACTGCATGCAAAAAGATCACTTCATCGTTAGGCATCAGAAGAGAAGATAAAAAAGATTTGGAAGTTTTAGGTTTCAGTACCACCTCTTTCCTAAACAAGGCCGTTGCATCCCACCCATGATCCTTCTCAATATCAGCAGCAGTCTCATTGACAAAGTTGTGCAAGGCCATGTAACAGCACTTCAAGTAATCCGGAAGGGTATCCATAGCCTCGAGATCCCAACTAAGAAGGGAAAAAGTGAAAGGTTATCACTGGTGTTATTTGCGTGAAAGCATGCATCGCAAGCTTTTAACGCAGGCGTGATGAGAAATTTGAGTTCTTACGCTTTGACAGCTGCCGTGAAGAGCTTGACTTCTTCAGGCAAACCATAGACATCATATACGTCATCGATGACTGTGAGAATGCAGATCAGCTTGGTGAGACCCACTCTACACTTGGAGAATTGGGGTTCGTGGGCGATCCCGACAGCCCACAGATAATTTTCGAGTAATCTGTCTCTGGAGAACTTGAGCTTCTGCGCCAGACCCAGTTCATTCCACCACCTAACAGAAATAAAAACTTCAGGATATTCCGCAAACAAATTCCATGGACAGACATATTACTCGAGGTTGTCGTTATCTTCACATCTGAAATATGAGAAACGTAGGCTTTCGTGTAGTTGCAAGATATGCATCCGATCTTACTTGGAGAGCTCCCTCATCTCCTCTCGATGTATCGATTGCACAATGTTGAAATCTAACTTAGCCATCTTCAGGAGGACCGGGTTTCTACACTCTTGCCGGTCGTAGACGTCGATGAAGTACTTTGCCTCCAGCCTTGGCATCCTCCAACGCAGAGGAATTTCTAGGGAATGTCTCACTTGCTCTGCGACGTGCGGGTCAACTTGCTTTTCCAATAACTTCAGATGCATAGCACTGAATTTATTGGCTTCGTCTAAAATTTCCTCTCCGTCGATGGCGAAGTGGGATGCTTCATATAAGCTAAGCAGCCCTCTGACGTCACGGGCTAGGCATTTCTTAAATCCTTTCTCATCTCTGTACTTCTCGAACACGTCTGCAACCACGAGATCCAAAGCAGAGGTTAGCTCATAACACTACGATTGACCTCCATGAATATTTAAGTAGCTGCTCTGCGTTCATTTTAAGGTGCTTGGATTTGTTAGAAAGCAAATTCCTAAATAATCAATAATGCAGCAGCTCCACTATTAAATTTAGTAACTGATTCATAAAAAATTGAAGTCAGATGGCTTGATGTTAAAAATTTAGGATTCACATATATCGAGTCAAACTAATCTTTTTTTTCCCTCCCTTCCTTTTTAGAGAATATTAGCTCTGATATTATGTTAGAAATCTTACAATGATGAGTAAGTCAAACTAGTAATGATTAACATACATTGAATGGACACTAATTTAATTTAAAAAGATTAAACTAATAAATTATGGATTAGACTTGAATATATATATATATATATATATTATTCGACTCGTTCGATATTTATTATTCAGTTTCCTTCTTAATCTCTTCTCAAATGAATATTTTCTAATATTTAGAAATAAAAAAAATGAAGATTTTGAAAAATGATACCAGAGGGCACACTGTGTCCATGTTCTCTAAGGAGGCGGAAGCCAAGGGCAGTCTGGTGCACGTCGTGGTTGGGCCACAAACCATTCGTGTAGATTTTCCCCAAGGACTCTTTGATCTCCTCGCCCAAGTGGTACGCCACACCGAGGCGTTGCATCGAGCCAATGAGATGAAGCTGAGCCGAGGGTTCCTTGTATGATTCCAGCAAGTATTTGGCCTCCAGCTTCAGTTCGTCCAGGTCCGCAGTGAACCTATCGTCCTACAGAAACATCAAGCGAGCAACGAAGGCGTCAACCAGGAAGAGATAGCGATACAAAAAGAAAACATGTGCATGACGATTACGGAGTAGGAGCTTTCAATGGATTGGATGAGATGGTGATCCCATATGCTGGGGTGGTAATCGGCCGACCGACGTGAGCCCTCGAGTGTGTTCCGCGGACTCCGTGCGCCTTCTTCTCGCAAGCACATGATCCTGCAGGGTTTCTGCATGTGGAAGATGCAAGGATTAACGAGCGCCACCAGCAACAACTGCATCATTGCTCGCTAACCAAAGTGTTCTTTCTAACCGACGACAGCGGAAGACGCGGCGGATTCATGATGAAGCCTATGCTGACAGGTGACTGCAAAAGATTGGAACAAGAGCTGAGCATCGCTAGTATTCTTTGTTTTTCTTGAAGGAAAAAGTGGTCAGGAGAGAGTTGTGATCTCTGGTGCCGCTGTCAGATGAACAGATGGATATTGCCCAGGTTATGGCAACGACAATGGCTGCTATTTATGATCGTGAACGTTTCTTTAATGATAATAATAATAATAATAATAATAATAATAATAGTAGAAGAAGGTAGGTAGTAAAACAGGAATCTGTCGTTGAAACTCAGCGGAAGCCTTTTTGTAGGTTCGGCACGTGTTTTTGATGAATAATGTGTCAATTATCTGAATACAGAAGGTCGTGCAACATGTATCACGCTACACGACACTAGAGTTTGAGTCACATTTGTGCGTGGGTTCACACCAGACGTCTAGTAGCAAAACAGGAATCCAATTGAAACTCTGCGGAAGCCTTTTTGTAGGGTCGGCATTTTAAGTGTTTTTGACGAATAATGCGTCAATTATCTCAATACAAGGTAAGCATGTCCACTGTTGGGATTATTTATAATAATAATAATAATAATAATAAATAATAAAAATAAATAATAAAATAAATAAATAAATAAAA
Organism: Musa acuminata AAA Group; assembly: GCF_036884655.1. Classification (NCBI taxonomy): domain Eukaryota; kingdom Viridiplantae; phylum Streptophyta; class Magnoliopsida; order Zingiberales; family Musaceae; genus Musa; species Musa acuminata. Next base: position 35,954,988 of record NC_088332.1, on the reverse strand, counting down.
TAAATAAATAAATAAAAGGTCATGCAACATGTATCACGCTACACCAAATTAGAGTTTGAGTCACATCTGTGCGTGGGTCACGCTAGACGTCTAGAAATAAAACAAGAATCTGCAGTTGAAACTCTGCGCAAGTCTTGTCTTTTTATAGGGTCGGCATTTTGCGTGTTTTTGACGAATAAAGCGTCAATTATCTCAATACAGAGTCAGCATGTCCACTGGTTGGGATTGTACGATCATTGAAGCTTCCATCATCATTAGCACATATGGGCACGGTTAACTCGGGGTCCACTTTTAAATTTAATGCAGGAATCTTGCGCAGTGGGTTAGTACATGAATAGTCATTCATAACTCGTTTTTGGCATTTCAGATCACTAACATTTAATTTTAATCATCACCAGATCAACCACACAGTGGACGGAACTCTCTCTCTCTCTCTCTCTCTCTCTCTCTCTCTCTCTCTCTCTATATATATATATATATATATATATATATAACACAAAGTATGAACTATTCCACGCCCAATGATTCTATAATTCAGCGGCGGAGTAAAACAAATGAAGAGCTACCAATAAGTCAGAAAATATAAGGATATAAGAAATTTAATTCTTATTCACAGACACTATAAGATCTATACAGTTAATAATTATCTATTGTGTCACTTAACAAAACTGCAACCCTCAATCCAACTTAATAAAACTCATCAATCAACTTATAACTCACAAGTTCAAAGAAACATGATATTCATAAACTAACGTTTTATCACAAATTCATATCAGATCATAAAATTAACATATTTAGTGTCTCTAAACTTCCCAACATGCGAGATCTTTCTTAATATTTACAACAACAAATATTAACTCATAATTTTAGATAAATCAGAAAATATCATGTAAAATATGCTAAACCTACAAACTTCTAATCAAATTACTAATGGCTAAAAACAAAACCAAATTAAATTAAATTTCTAAGGGTAAAATTTGACGTGTTAAGTTAAATGAACAACGGTTTCAATTTTGAAGCCTACAACCAGAGTAGATAATTAAGAAGGTCGGAGTGGGGTTGGAGCATCCCCGATCAAGTATCGTTTCTTTCGTTTGATAATATTAACTGAGAGCCATGTGATGCACATGCCTTAGCGCCCGTAGTATCTATCTATGGTTTTATAATCAATGTTTTCTTGAATCTAAGATCAATAATTTTAGGTTGACCATCGATATTTCAGACCACATTCTTGATGATAAAAGTTCTACAATATGGTAAATATGATAAAAATTAGATAGATAACCCTCAAAACAAAAATTCCAAAGTACTTACTAGCACAGGCTTCTTTATTCTTCAGGGAATTCTACGAATCGGAGGCGCCCCATATTAGACACCCCATATTTATTTTTATTTAAAACATTCTTTTTAATTTAGATAAAGATATCCTTTTTTCCTTAAATAATTTGATTATAAATATTATTAAATAAATCTTTATTTTCGATAATCGATTATTAAAAAAATCAAAAATGAAAAAATAAATATTAATTATCTTAGAATCATATCCTAATTATTCTAAGATGATTATTATCATTTTTAAAAAAAATATAATAATTAATTATTAATTTTTAAAAATAATATATATGATCAAATCATTTTTATTAATATTTTCATCCACATCGGAAAAAAAAAACTCTCTTTCCGCAAAGCATTAGAATTCCTTTACCGTTTCTTATCTTCAATAAAATAGGGAAACTTATTTCATTCTGCCACCCTTGACCTTTCACCCCTCAGACAAGTTGTCTCCTTCCGGCTCTCGACGTGTCTCTTTTCGTTTAATGCAGATATGTGGCGGACGTCGAGAGCCACCTAACGTCTCTCCTTCCGGCAAAACCCTTTAAAACGAGAAACATAGCACACTCTAACAACCGTCCTTTTTTTTTTTTTTTGTTCTTTTTCGTTGTCTTCTTTCGGCAAACCCTTCTGTTATGATATATTTTGGCCCCAAGACACGTTAGGTCAAAATTCGTACTAAGGCACTACTCGGTCTCGGGAACCCTGAGACAATGTCGCCCCCAAGACACGTTAAGTCAGAATCTATACTAAGGCACTGCTCGGCATGTCTACCACGCCAATCTGCGTATGACCGACCCACGTACAGTAATATAAAGACCTCTAGCTAGCATATGGCAGAGGGAGGAAAAAAATATCAATTGATCACTCGACTGACTTGTTCGTCGGAGGGGCCTCGTCGGGTGATCCCGACAAGGGCCATTCTTGCAAGAAAATGCGGCCACCTCACGAAGACGAGTTGCCAACCACTTGGGAATCACCATCCAATGCACGAAGGAGAGCAGCCAATCAGTCCGGATCTCGACCAACGCCAACCAACACTCCTTCCCGAGGGTGCGGCCACCTCACGAAGACGAGCAGCCAACCACCCCGGAGAAGGAGAGACGCAGCTCGGCATACACGGTGCCCGAATCGGCACACCAAGGAACGTTGATCAACACCTCATCACGAGGGCCCGATCGACCTTGGCATCCAGCTCAACTGACAGAAGACTCTCGACATCGACCCGTGGACCAGGCCATGCTGACTCATAAGCCACGACACATTTGTTCGTTAATATTTTGGCGCTAGAAGGAGGACCATGTCGTAGGAGCATCCCACGGGAGCTCTCCCAGAGGGAGAACTAGCAGTCGGTCACCCTTCTGTCGGGCCTTAAGATCAGCCTCTCCCCATTCTTCGAGATGGGGGGATCCCGGCCTCGATGTAAGATCGCTACTGGCACCCGTTCAATGACCTAGGGTTACCACCTCTCGGGCTTACCATGGGACCCTCGGCCGTGTCGCCCGAGACGTTCCTCAGCCTGACCAAGCAAGTAAAAGCGATGGCAGGGATGATGCAGATGCTCGTCCCACTCATTCCCCAGATCGTGCGGCTAGCAACTCCCTCAATTGACCCGACCCAGCAAAGGCCGAGTAGGGAGCAGGTCGGGATGGGAGAAGCCCGAGACCAAACGACGGACCTGAGAGGTCCGCCCGAGCAGAGCATACCTGCACCCTGCCGAGCGGACCTCTCGGGCCTGACACCGTATCATCCGACTTGGCGGACGACTCGCTTAGCGCCCAATTGTCCCAGGTCAACCAACGTTTGGACACGTTCTAGCATGAGTTTCGAAAATCACGGGGCGAGTCCAGCAAGGTGGCTCGGGCAGGTCCCCTTTCACTCAGGAAGTATAGGACAAATCGGTACCTCTCAACTTCAGGCTACTGACATTGGAGACATACGACGGCGGCTCCGATCCCACGGAGCACGTCTCTGCATTCCGGGCTCAGATGGCCCTCTATGGCACCTCCAATGCATTGATGTGCTAGGTATTTCCGACCACTCTAAGGGGACTAGCACGAGCATGGTTCAGCCTGCTATGCCAATCCTCGGTCTCATCCTTCGACCAACTCACCAAGGAGTTTAGCAAAACTTCCTCGCCAGCGTGCGAACTAGGCCTTCCATGGCCACCTTGCTCGCGCTATCCCAACATGAAGAAGAGTCGCTCTCTCAATTTATGGCACGCTTTGCCACTAAGATCCGGGGATTCCCGGACGCTCACCCCTCTCTTATCATGCTGCAGGCGTTTCTGATTAGCTTGAAGCCTTCAAGATTCTTCTGGTCATTGATCGAGAGCCGCTAGTAACCATTCCCGAGATGCTCCAGCGTGCCAACCGGTACATCGCCGCCGAAGCTTTGGTGGCGGAAAAGCGAATGAACAGCAAGAGGCCAAGAGCGGAACAATCCTGGGGAACGACTTCTGTAGCCTCGGTGCAACCCCGCAAGAGGCATGACTGACAAGAGCTACTGCTCCCGAGGCCTCTGCCTATCCCCCTGAGCACATTCCACCTGGACTACGACCACGACATGGAAGATTGTCGTGACCTCCAGAATCAAAGCGAGGACTTCATCCGAAAAGGTCACCTCATGTGCTATCTCGAGGAACCCCGAGAAGCAACTTCACGTCCTAGGGGACCCATCGAAAGATGCCTCATCATCCAAAATCTCCCGCCGAAAAGCCACTCGCGACAAGAGGTCCACATGCTCTCCAGATCGGTTCCCGACCTATGGCCCGCCGGCCCAGCTCTTGCCCGAGCCTCTCCAGATTGATTCCAGACCTACGGCTCGTCAGCCCAACTCTTGCCCGAGCCTCTCCAGATTGGTTCCCGACCTATGGCCTGCCAGCCCAACTCTTGATCGAGCCTCTCCAAATCGATTCCTGACCTGTGCCCCGCCGGCCCAGCTCTTGCCCGAGCCTCTCCAGATTGGTTCCCGACCTGCAGCCCACCGGCCCAACTCTTGCCCAAGTCTCTCCAGATCGGTTCCTGATCTACGCCTCGCAGGCCCAGCTCTTGCCTAAGCCTCTCCAGATCGTTTCTTGACCTACGCCTCGTTGGCCTCCAAGTTCGATCCTACCTGGGTCGCTTTAGATTGCTCCCGACTGACGACCCACTAGATTCAATTTGGAGCCGAGTCCACAAACTCGGTCCCTATACTCAATTCGGAGCCGAGCTCACAACTTGGTCCCCAGACTCAATTCATAGCCGAGCTCACAAATCGGTCCCCAAACTCAATTCGGAGCCGAGCTCACAAACTCGGTCCCCAAACTCAATTCGGAGACGAGCTTACAACTCGGTCCCCAGACTCAATTTGGAGATAAGCTCACAACTCGGTCCCTAGACTCAATTCGGAGCCGAGCTCACAAATTCGGTCCCCAAACTCAATTCGGAGATGAGCTCACAAATTCGGTCCCTAGACTCAATTCGGAAGCTGAGCTCACAACTCTGTCCCTATACTCAATTCGGAGCCAAGCTCACATCTTGGTTCCCAAACTCAATTCAGAGCCGAGCTCACAAACTCGGTCCCTAGACTTAATTCAGAGTCGAGCTCACAACTTAGTCCCCTGACTCAATTCGGAGCCGAGTTCACAAACTCGGTCCCCAGACTCAATTCGGAGCTGAGCTCGCAACTCGGTCCCCAGACTCAATTCAGAGTTGAGCTCACAAACTTGGTCCCCAGAATCAATTTGGAGCCGAGCTCACAACTCGGTCCCCAGACTCAATTCGGAGCCAAGCTCATAAACTCGTTCTCTAGACTCAATTCGAAGCCGCCAAATCTACCCACTCGGCCAAATCCAACACTCGAGTCGCATCTTGGCCAAATCCAACGCCCGGGTCGTATCTTGGCCAAATCCATCCGAGCCACGCATCTCAGCCAAATCCAACATCCGAGCCACATATCTCGGCCAATCCAATGCCCGGGTTGCATCTCGACCAAATCCAACGTTCGAGCCATGCATCTCAACCAAATCCAACGCCCAAGCCACGCATCTCGGTCATCCAAATCCGGAGCCGCATCTCGGTCAATCCAACGCCCAAGTCACATCTTGGCCAAGTCCAATGCTTGAGCCACACATCTCGGCCATCCAATGCCCGAGCCACATGTCAGCCAATCTAACGCTCGAGTCACATCTCGGCCAATCCAGAGCTCGAGTCACATCTCGACCAAATCCGGACTGCGCACATCAACCATCCAACACCCGAGCCACGCATCTCGGCAAATCCAATGCCCGAGTCACATCTCGGTCAAATACAGCATCCGAGCCGCGCATCTCGGCCAATCCAACGCCCGAGTCACATCTTGGCCAAATCCAGCGTCTGAGCCACGCACATTGACTATCCAACCCTCGAGTCGCATCTCGGCCAAGTCCAGCATCTGAGCCACGCACATCGGCCATCCAACGCCTGAGCCACACCTCAGCGTGCCTCGGCTAATCCAACGCCTGAGCCACACCTCAATCGCATCTTGACAGGCGTAACTCCGGGCCATGCCAAACCCGTTATCCGACCTACAATACGTTAGTTTCGCCTCGTCGGTTTTGACACATTGGTTTCGACACGTTGGTTTTGCCTCGTCAGTTTTGCCACGTCAGTTTCGACACGTCATTTTCGCCTCGTTGGTTTTGTCATGCGATGTTGACACGTTGGTTTTGCCTCATCAAGCCCCTACCGCCTGATCAGCAGAGTCAATTTTGCCTGAAGTACGGGGCGTTGCCCCTCTAAATCACCCCACGACGAGTTAATCTAACTTCCCCTCGAGAGCGATCAGCCTCACTCTAACCCAGGCATGCCGCTTGGCCCTTTAAGGACCCTACGGCACGCCTTGGAGGGGGGGGGCTGCTTGGTCTCGGGAACCCCTCGAATTAATCCGTACTAAGGCACTGCTCGGTCTTGGGAACCCCAAGACGATGCCAACCTCAAGACACGCCAAGTCAGAATCCGTACTAAGGCACTGCTCGGCCTCGGGAACCCCAAGACGACGTCGCCCCCAAGACATGTCAAGTCAGAATCCGTACTAAGGCACTGCTCGGCCTCGGGAACCCCAAGACGACGTCGCCCCCAAGACATGTCAAGTCAGAATCCGTGCTAAGGTACTGCTCGGTCTCGGGAACCCCGAGACGACATCGCCCTCAAGACACTCCAAGTTAGAATCCGTGCTAAGACACTGCTCGGCACGTCCACCATGCCAACTTACGTACGATCGACCCACGCACAATAATATAAAGACCTCTAGCTAGCATCTGGCAAAGGGGGAGAAAAATCAATGGATCACTCCACTGACTTGCTCGTCGGAGGGGCCTCATCAGGTGATCCCGACGGGGGCTATTTTTGTAGGAAAATGTGGCCACCTCACGAAGAGGAGCTGCCAACCACCCGGGAATTGCCACTCAATGCACGAAGGAGAGCAGCCAATCGGTTCGAATCCTGACCAACGCCAACCAACACTCCTTCCCGAGGGCGCGGCCACCTTACGAAGACGAGCTGCCAACCACCCCAGAGAAGGAGAGACGTAGCTCGACATACATGACGCTCGGATCGACGCACCAAAGAATGCTGATCAACACCCTGTCGCGAGGGTTCGGTCGACCTCGGCACCCAACTCAATCGATAGAAAACTCCTGACATCGACCCGTGAAGTAGGCCATGCTGACTCGTAAACCAAAACATATTTATTCATTAACATCAGTCAAACACATTTGTTTCCTAACACCATCAAAACGAGTAACATGCCATGCTCTAACAACATGTACTTTTCTGTCGCTACATGTACGGACGAGGTTAAGAGCCAGCTGACGTTTCTCGTTCCGGCAAGACGAGTAACAAGTGGATGGGACTTAGACACCACTTGTTGTGCTTGTCAAACTCAAACAGGTTAGCTGACGTGGGACTGGCCGGCAAGTTGCTGTCGCACTGGCGAAGACTGACTTGCTCCCCCCACCCTCTCTGCAATTTTGCTCAGCCGACATGCAGTTATGCCAGAGAACCATTGATCCAAAATGGCATTACTGACCCTTCGCATGTGCGAAAAGACAACATCATATTGACATAGTGTTCCGGTTACCTAGTTTGTCAACACATGTTGTTACCATGTGATAAGGGATGGGAGTACCGCATGGTTTTGTCGTCTCAAGGTGCTCCCCCACCCGACAAGACGAGTAACAAGTGGATGGGACTTAGACGTTGAGTAACAAGTTGATGGGACTTGGACATCACTTGTTGTCCTTGTCAAACTCAAACAGGTTAGCTGACATAGGACTGGCCAGCGAGTCGGCACCGGCGAAGACTGACGTGCTCCCTCTCAAGCTAAGTGAGAACTATCCTCGGCTATGCTCACATGATTTTATCTTTTCTAAATTTTAAAAAATATTTTTTAAGAATAAAAAAGATATGATAAACTTAGGAACCATTTTCATGCTCCTTAATTAATATAGGACAAAATGATCTTATCATTATAGATAAAAAATAATGTGATATTAACACACTATATTCCCATGAGTCCATACATACATTATGTGAACGGAAGACAGTATAAAACTGATATATTATGTTCCTGTTACCTAGTTTGTTTATACATGCTATTATTGTAGATAAAAAAAAGCATGATATTGACATATTATGTTTTCGTTACCTAGTTTAACTATACATGTTGTCTATATATGCTGTGACTATAATAAACATAAAATTCATAATATATTATTTATTTTATAAAACAGATAATATCAAAATTTAAAATTAAATAATAATATATCTAAATATTATAATATATATCTTTGGATTTTTTTTAAATTACTAATCTATGAGCGTATAATCATGAGATCCGAGATCTGATACAAATCTATAAGGAGAACTAGACTTGTCTTTTTCTCTATTTTTATCTCTCACATAACTAAGGGGATATGAGAGAAGATTTGTAATCTTTCAATTATGTTACATATCAATACATCCTCATACCGTCATGTTGAGTCTTTAGGAGGTCTTATCTATTTATAGGTGAGAGCAGAGAGTCTAAAATAAGTAATTAGGAGAGTCCCCATCAAGGTCATCTTCTAAAAAATCCTATCATAATTGGATTTCATTTCTATTAGCTAATAATCGTCATCAGAATCTAATCATGTCCATAATATATCTTAACCTAATTAGATAAGATCACATAATATAATATTCTTTCAATTGACCCATTAATTAGTAAGATACAAAAGGGTTTAAAATTAAAAATAAATAAAATAAAATAAAATTTATTTAAAATAATTTTATCTAATTAGATTCTAAATTTTAAAAAATCATTTATACCATGCATATTTAAAAGAAATGGGCTAAAAGACTAATAAATATAATAATACTATATTAAGTTTGACTAGTAATATGAGTAATAATGGTTGTATATCATCAACGTCATACTTCTTTCTATGTACAACAACACTGTTAGCCTTTTTTAATATAGTCCAAAATAATCACTGTAATTTATTTTGTCAAGATAATTCCGTTATCACAGTCAACCACAATATGTACATATGTAATTATGAATAGAATAGCATAAATAAATAATTTTTAAGTATGTTAGTAAGAATTTCAATTATAATATCTACTCAAACATATATCATTGTATCTTTTATGAGTTTCTCATAAACCCAATTGTAAGAACATATTCTTTCAAACACTTTAGGCTGTAAGTCCTAATTGAATAGATTAACAATTAATATAGTGGAACTTCAGTTATTTAATTGATATTAATTATTTTTAAATTTTTTTTAACCATCAAGTACTTTATATCATAATTGATAGAGCTATAATAGTACTTACCATTTTCAAAGAAGAAAGCTATTGTGATATGTCACAAAGTATCTTTAGCGACTTGACAATTGAGTTTAATCACACAAAGTCCTTAGATAAAATTTTGTAGTTATAAAGCTTCGTTAGTAGCCTCAAAATATACCACAAAATCAACTTCTATCATTAATAATATATTTTTGTTTCCCATAAATTGTCACTCCAATGGATATAGATATAAACTATAAAGTGGACTGCCTATTATCGAGATAATTTTTACAAAATCATCATCTAAAAAATATCATCAATTCAAGTTGATCTAATTATATATATATGAGCATAAAATCCTTTGTCCCTTCTAAATATCTTATTATTTTCTTTCTAGTCATTTAGTATTTTTATTCCTAAGTAACTTTAGTATCTATTTAGTATTTCAACTACAAAACTGATATTTGACCTAGCATAGGCTTGAGCATATAATAGACTTTTAACTACATATACATAAATAATATTTTTTTATTTGATTCTTTATTAAGTTATTTTTAAAATAATTATTTTAGTTAAAACTTTACTTTTATTATTTGTTGAATAAAGCTATATGCTAAATCTCTCCGAGACTCGAACAGTATATCTTTTTTAAGATAGTTATATCAATGCTTGAGATGCATCATTTATATCAATCATTTTAAAATTCATGGTGAGAACTTATTTTGTTCAGTACAATAAACCAAGATCACCACTAGCAAACAAAATATTATCTATATATAAAATCAATATAATAAACTTATTCCCATTAATCTTTTGATATAAATATTGATCAATAATATTTTTCTTAAATCTAATGGAGCTAATGATATTAAGAAACTTTAAATACCATAGCTTAGAAGCTTACTTAAGGTCATAAATAGATTTCTTAAATTTGCATACCAAAATTTCATATTTCTTCCATTTTCTCTATGGATCATTTAGGTTAACCTATATAAATCTAGATCTCTAATCAGAAAACTTATTTTTATATCTGTAACCCAAAATCATGAGTCACTAATGTCATGACAATACTTAATGAATTCATTTAAAAATTAAAAAAAATATCTTATTATAGTCAATATATTCTTTACGAGTAAAACATTTGACCATAAGTTTGACCATTGTATCGTTCGATATTATCTTTTGAGTTATGTTTATGTAACAGACACTTTCATAGTTATTGGACAATTCGACGAGTTCTCAAACACTATTTTGGTTATTAATTTCAACTCTTTTTTTATTGCATGATATCACTTTTCAAAATCACAACCTTTTGTGAAATAAATGAGGGGTCATTTTGATTTCTATATCATAATCTTATTCTTGTAGATATACCACATAATAATTAGAATTATAGGTGATAGGGCACATTATGGATCATCCTACGGGGACCTGACCCCCACCACATCAGCCCGAGCACAAGACCTTGGGAGGGATATAAAGCCATGATAGATGTGCCGCCAATAATCCGAGATGCAATGGTATCTCTATTAGGAAAGAGTCGGCACTAAAAGGGGGGGTTGAATTAGTACAGTGGTAAATTACGTCGATTTCATAAAATCTTCGTACGTTAAAACTCAATCTTGGAAAGATGCTTAGATTAACTTGAAATCTCATTTGTATATGAAGTGAAAGAAGTAAGCAAGTAAGATAGTTTGCAGTTAAGGTAAATAGCGAAACAGAAAATGCAAACTAGATTTTATTGTGATTCGGTCATCATGACCTACATCTACTCCATCGATTCCTCTTCTGTCGAGGCCACCATCATCTACTATTGATCTTCCTTTAATAGACAAAGATCAACCTCCTTCTTACACCCCTCTTCTACTTTTCACAGGTTTAGGAGACAATCTTTATAAGCACTCACTCCTCCTAAATAGAATTCTAAACTTATACTAGAGGAGGGGATCTCTCAAGTGATTGCAACATCGTTTTTCCACTTTTAAGCTCTCTATGCTTGTGTATTTTAACTAGGGATGAGAGGGGTTTTTATAGGCCTCAAGTTGATTCAAACTTAGAGCTCAAAAAGATCTCATCCCGGGTTTCCTAGGTACGGGCGGTACTACTGCCTGTGCTGGGCGGTACCACCGCTAGTGTCAGTCTAACACTGGGCAGTACCACTACCTAGTCTGGGTAGTACCACCGCCTGGTACCCTGCCACTAGGTGGTACCACCACCCAGTCTGGCGGTACCATCGCCTAGTCTGGCAGTACTACCGCCTGAGAGGCTATGTCTGGGAGGTACCACCGCCTGTAGCCTCTCGGAGACTGTGTTTGGGTGGTACCATTGCCTAGACCGACGGTACCACTGCTTGACATAGTCTCGGAGATTGTGCCTTGATGGTGCCACATCTTCGGTCACTATTTGAGCCTTTCATTGGGCCCAACACAGTCCTTACATGGGCCCAACTGGCCCCTAATTGGGTTGGCCTAATTCCAATCTCAATTATGTGCTAACTACGAAATCTTAGGCATACTAAGCAAAACAAGTCCGTAAGTCTGGTTTCTTCCGACGAACTTCTGACAATCTCTTAGTAATGTTCCAACGGACATCCGGTAAGCACCCAAACTTTACGACGATCTTTTTGGCGAGTTCCGACAAATTTCTTTGGTAAGCTCCTAGACTTTTCGGTTGGTTCCGACAAAACTTCCAACGAACTATCACGGACTTAGCTGGTTTTGCCTAAGTCGTGCGGCACCCTTGCGTGTCTGTCAGCAAAAGTCAGCCTCCCCGAAGTCTCCCATTGTCCCTTAGGACCAACAAAAGAGAGAATGGGTTAGAGAGAACGCCTCAATCGGGATCCACAAGCAAACATCTCCGAAAAATACTTCATAGACAATGCAAATTACAAACAGACTTTACAAGCTCTGAACAGTTGCACAACAAAGGGTAAAATGGTCCATTAAAGATCGAAAATCTCTCGCATGTGTCCACATGACACAACCTTTATTTACAAGCCTAAAGAGGCCACCAACCCAACTAAAATGGGACTATTAAGCCTTCGACCGTCCCTCTACATGCTGTACAAGGCATGAACATACCAAAAGACACGGACATACATAAGCATTACATCAAACATCCTATTTAGAAGTTTGTTCGTGACATTCTCCCCCACTTATTCATTCAACGTCCTCGTTGAAGCCTTTGTCGACACTGCAACTCCTCGCCTTTACTGAGTCTTCAATCTTCTGCTCCAGCTACAATACGTCTCTTGGCTCCTAGCTGCTCTCCGCTGCTGTTTTTGAGTAGTCGAACCTTTGATTCACCATGCTGCTTCAACTCACCAATGACTCTGACTCTGGTGTGGGGTTGGCTAAGTTGTGTTGATCATTGTTGATTCCTGCAGATCCCCCAAATGAAGGAAAAGACCATCCTTACTGGACCAGTCTCTCAAATTCCTCATGCTGCTTGAACTGGGTGGATGTTTGTTGGAGCTTTAACGAGCATCGTCTCGTAAACTACTGAAGTTTTGGGTCCTTCCTCCACAAAATTTGCTCATTGACTCTTCTTTCGCCTAGTTGTCACATCCAAGTAGGTTCACATCACTTTCGTTTTCGATTGGCATTTCATTGGGAAATGAAGCGGACAATCTACTCTTAGTAACACTGATCACCGTTGGTGAGGATTTGACAACTATTATCTTCTATTATCTTCGAAGGGTCTTTGAACATATGCAGAGCTCCTCTGCTGGATAGATAAGAGAATTGGGGTACTCGGTTTCGCCCATTCTCTTAAGAGTTGAGAAGGTAAAGGTTACTTGACTTCGCCCGCCTCCTCGAGGTTGTACTCCATGCATCGAGCTGGTTATTGGCCTTCGCCTGCTCTTTGCTCACACTTCTGAAGCACTTGAAGTGTTTGCACTCCTTGCATTGAGTTAGCTACTGTGATTCACCTTCTCAATATCATCGAACTTCTGGAATGCAGGAAGTTTTCACCCCAACTTGGAGTAGTTCTCTCATAGGTTTGGTCGCTTCTGGGATTGTACCGTCTTCTCCATCAACCCTGTCGCCTACTCCCCTAAGTAGCGAAGGTATAGCACTGCGTACTGCTTGCTTCATTCCTTGGTTATGCACTCTTGCATGACCCGAAGTCCTTCACTTTTGGCTATCTTGATGAGAAACTCATTGACACCAGTCTTACGAAGTTCCTTGGCCTCTGCCCTTCAGCCTTGTCTCGGTACTTGGAGATTGCCTTTGCATGCTCCACCTCCTCGGCCCCTTTCATGACTAAGCGCTCTCCCTCCATGAGAGCAAGAGATTAATGACTTTCACGGAAGTCCCGCCTCTACGGTACCATGGCGCTGCCATGCCCATGGCATTGCCATGCCCATGGCACTACTATCCGTCGCCTCGCATCTGTATCCCTTTTCTTCACAATCAGTAGATATGCCTCTGTGACACTCCTCCGAGTCCACCTCCATTCTAACTGATGCTTGATTTTGGGTAGCTAAGTCCCTCTGGACTCGTCGTCGCTTCCTTGCCCCTTTCGACCCCCTGCTTCAACACCTCTGTGTTCTCCAAGCAGTCTGTTTGGTCGATGGAAAGACAGACTGCAACTCCCATGCATGGCCTCTACCATCACGTTGTAGAGTTTGTACCGATTCTGTTCACCTTAGCTTCCTTGGCAGCAACGTTCGCTTACTCGGCCTTGTCCTCTGACTTGCCGGGCTCCCTTAAGCGAATATGAGCTTTGGAGCAGTCCAACGCTCTAGCTGCTTCGATCATACCTCTGTATGATCAAGTCCCTCCTATGGGACTCACTGGTACTTGCATTCGAACTTTTTCCTTGGTGGAACACAGCCCCCATATGTTGATGACCAAGGCTTTCATCCGATGCAAAATTCGATGCACGCACGGAAGACCCGCCTCTACGGTACCATGGCCTTCACTCCTTGAATCCATAGCCCTTCTTGCTGTCATGTTGTTCACCGAAGTGGAGCTTCCAGTAGCTCCCGATCATACCTCCGTATGATCTAGTCCCTCACGGGACTATGTCATATGTATTGCATTGCCAGGAACTGTTCCACCACGATCCGCTGCACCATGTCGCCTCCTGGTGACATCTACATTGCATTCTGATCCTTGTGGAATAAACTCAAATTGTGAACCCTCCATGTGTGGCCTCTACCAATACATCGCAGGGTCTCTTCCACCTTCGATTTTGTTTGCTCCTTTGGCAATCGACCTTCATTCACCCACTCTTGGGTCACACCTAGATGAAGCACCGCTCTAGGACAGTCCGTCGCCTAGTAGCTCCCGAAGTCCCCCGACTTCGCTGCAATTAGTGCACCATTGTCTGGATCCTGAGCCTCTGCCCCTACCAGCACAATATCCGCTGCGCACCGCTTCCTTCATGGCAACTTGAATGGCAACACTGTGGCATATTCTTCAAGGGTACCCACCTCTGAGTCCTCTTGCCCCGTGCTAAGGCCTTCTGAACCCAATTTCGCCTCCGCAAATTGAGTCACCTTAGTTCCTCCATCAAATGCTTCTTCGAGATAAGGTGCATGTGCCCAGAAGCTCCCTTCATCTTCGGCACCAAGCAAGATGAGTCCGCTCCGTCAGAATGAAGGACCCATGGAACAACATGATCCTACTCTTGCCTCTGCAAGAGTTCATGTCCTTGACCTCTGTCTAAGGAAAGCACTGTGCCTCCGCTCCATGTTCCAACTTCTATGCTGGCTCCCTTCATGTGGCTTGGGTACTTCGCCAAGTTACACCCAAGTTGCTCCGCTCCTCGTTTTTGCATTGAGTCAATGGTGGCCCTCGCACTCACTATTCCACGGGTCAGCCCTCCCTTGAGTCCGATCTCCATATCGACTCCAAGTGTGCCTTCATTTGAGTTGCTTTGGGTCGCTCCCCCACTTGATCTCGCAATGCATCCACCAATGCATTCTCTCGAGCGAGATCATGCGACGACTCCTCGCCGCTTGCTCGGTCCATTGAGCTTCGTGGAGTTGTTGTTTGTTGAGGTACTCTTCCTCAACATGTGCGGTCCGTCGCACATGATTCTCCCTCTGGAGAGCCGAGACTTATCCCTCCTGGATAACTGTCCCATTGGAGCAACATCTCTCTTCGTTTCGGAGACCACCATCCCCTTGGACTACTCCGATCTGCTGAACAAACTGTGCATTGTTCTGCCTCCTGCAAACGCACTTGCTAGATTGCGACTCCACGTCAATACAGCCCCCGCTGCACCACTCAAAGCCTAGCAACATACTGAACTCATTGCACACTTCAGCCTCCTACGGACGTATCCTTCACATGCCGAAGAGAAAGTTTCAATGCTCCATGGCGCTGAGTTTCGGTTGCCTTGGGATGGCTGCGAACATTCCATCGTCCGTATACAAGCCCATGCATGAGTACCGAATTCTTCAAGTTAGCAATTCCTCTCACCTCTGTGAGCTTTGCACAACTCTTTCAGTCGCTGAGCAACTCATTCCACCTTGCATGGTCTCATCCTTTACCAAGAGCCTCGCTTGCCTTGAGCACCATCAAGTATAGTTTTCAACGTTGAGCCATAGCTCAAACTCAACCATCCCAATCTTTGTGCGCTCCGCATTCTTCCAAACTTGCCTGTTCTCATGGTGCCTCTTGCGCGAAGGGTTGGCCATTCCTCTGAATGCCAATGTCAGATGCCTGCTCCTCCGAGCGACTCCTTTTCCCTACATCTCCATGCCTGTTTTCCCCTAAATGGTCGCGCGTGTGCTGACTGCCCTCGACGCAGCCCCGCTAGGTCCCCCACGTTTGCATGCTAAGTGTTTCTATGAGTGCTTGTCCCGCTCTGATACCATCTGTCACAAACTTGGCTGGTTTTGCCTATGTCGTGCGGCACCCTTGCGTGTCCGTCCGCAAAGGTCAGCCTCCCCGAAGCCTCCCATTGTCCCTTAGGACCAACAAAAGAGAGAACGGGTTAGAGAGAACGCCTCAATCGGGATCCATAAGCAAACATCTCCGAAAAACACTTCATAGACAATGCAAATTACAAACATACTTTATAAGCTCTGAACAGTTGCACAACAAAGGGTAAAATGGTCCATTATAGACTAAAAATCTCTCGCACGTGTCCATATGACACAACCTTTATTTACAAGCCTAAAGAGGCCACCGACCCAACTAAAATGGGACTATTAAGCCTTCAGCCATCCCTCTACATGCTATACAAGGCATGAACATACCAAAAGACACGGATATATGTAAGCATTACATCAAACATCCTGTTTAGAAGTTTGTCCGTGACAGAACGTCTAGACTTCCAACGAACTCTCGGACTCCTAATGAAATCGCGTTCTTGACTCCTGGACTTCATTTTGCTTTATGCCTTGCTATCATAGTTAATCCTGCACACGTAAAACACACTTCAATCTAAACAATTAATACTATGCATGAATCATGTTGTTCGGCATGTCATTGGTCCATCGACGCTTCGTTCGATTCTTCGGCGCATCATCCTCTCTTACGGCTTGTTAGTGAACAAATATGCCATGGCTGGTGAGTTAGCACGACCTGGTTCACGGGTCGATGTCGGGAGTCTTCTGTCAGCTGAGCTGGATGTTGAGGTCGACCGGGCCCTTGCGACGGGGTGTTGATTAGCGTTCCTTGGTGCGCTGATCCGGGCACCGTGTATGCCGAGCTGCGTCTCTCCTTCTTTAGGGTGGTTGGTAGCTCGTCTTTATGAGGTGGCCGTGACCTCGAGAAGGAGTGCTGGTTAGCATTGGTTGGGATCCGGACCGATTGGCTGCTCTCCTTCGTGCAATGGATGGTGATTCCCGGGTGGTTGGCAGCTCGTCTTCATGAGGTGGCCGCGTTTTCTTGCAAAAATGGCCCTCGTCGGGATCACCCGATGAGGCCCCCCCGATGAGCAAGTCAGTGGAGTGATCAATTGATTTTTTCCTCCCTTCGGCCAGATGCTAGCTAGAGGTCTTTATATTACTGTACGTGGGTCGATCGTACGCAGGTTGGCGTGGTGGACGTGCCGAGCAGTGCCTTAGTACGGATTCTGACTTGGCATGTCTTGGGGGAGGCGTCGTCTTGGGGTTCCCGAGGTCAAGCAGTGCCTTAGTATGGATTCTAACCTGACATGTCTTGGGGGCCAAAATATGCTATATCACTCCGCCCACCCCCCCCCCCCCCCCCCCCACCCCTCCAAGGTGTCGTGGGGTCCTTAAAGGGCCGGGCGGCATGCTTGGGTTGGAGTGAGGCTGATCGCTCATGAGAGGGAGCTGGATTAACTCGTCGTGGGGCGATTTAGAGGGGTGGCGCCCCATGCTATGGTCAGGATCGACTCTGCTGATCGGGAGGTAGGGGCCTGTGTTGGAAAAATCTTTGGGGGCGACATCACATGCACAGCGGAAGAACAAGAAAACAAAATCCCCGATTCTCAAAGAGATGTTCGTCGTCGTGCAAAGATTGGTGCGCAAAATCCGCGAAACTGAAAAACTGTGTATAGAATAGATTGTGTTACCTAGGGAGATCCTATATCCCTATTTCCTTATAGATCCTTAGGAAAGGGTGAAAGAGGTCAAGCGTCCTCCTATCTAGCGGTGATCCACACTGCAGGGCTGCTGTTGAATCTCGGATTTTGATGATAACAATCAATTGATGGGTTAATTGATCTAATCCATATTATTGAGTTAAGTGTGCAGGATTAACTACGATAACCAGAAAACACAAAGCAAGAATACCTGAGTCAAGTTCGATGGACGTTTAAGAGTCCGAAGAATCGTTGGAGATGCTGCCGGAACCAACCGAGAAGAAATCGGGAACCTGTCGGAATTTTCGGAAGTTCACCGAAGAGGTCGCCGGAGGTTCACGGAGATCACCGAGAAGGCTCGGCTACTCGTTAAATTCATCACAAGTTCGGGAGCTTGCTGGGAGTCCGTCAGAAGAAGTTCGTCGGAAAGCTCGCCGGAACAAGACTCGACGTTCGCGGTTGAAAACTTGCTTAGGATGTTTTTTTGTTATGTAGTTCACTTGTAATTAGGATTAGGATTAAGAGATAATCCTATATCCTGGTTAGGGGCCAACTGGGCCCAAAATTAGAGTTGGTTTGGGCTAAATTTGAAGCCTAACCAGTGAACCGAAGGGTCTGGCGGTGGCACCGCCCAGCGCCCGAGAGCTGGGCGGTGGCACCGCTTGGCTGGGCGGTGGCACCGCCCGTCCACTATCAGTGTCTGACACTGACAGGCGGTGGCACCGCCAGCATCGGGAACCCAACGAGAATTCAAATTTGGAGCCCAAATTTGAATCCTCTTGAGGCCTATAAATACCCCTCAAATCTCAGCTGAGATCACAACTTTTTGAGAAGCAATTGATTGAGAGAAAAGTCTTAGAAGAGCCTTTGCTAGTCTTGTTTTCAATTTGCTAGTGTTCACCTCCTTCTTTCTTGCTGAAAATCTGTAAGAGAGTGAACCGATTGTAAAAGTTTTAAGAGGGGGTATTTACCCTTCCCTTTCAAGAGATTTGCTAGTGGAAGGTGGGAGCCTCATCGAAGAGGGGCCTCGCAAGTGGATGTAGGTCATTTGACCGAACCACTGTAAAATCGACGTAATCTCTGGTTTGCATTTACTTATTGTCATTTATATTACTGCAAACCATTTGCACTTTAATGCTATAATGCTTTGTCTCTGTCTTACTTATCCCTTCAAGTTAAAACGCAATCGAAACGGTTTTAAACTAAAACGTTACGCTTATCTTACGAAGTTTCCTAAAATTGTTTAAATCGTGAAAAGTTTATCGCACTTTACCGCTGCACTAATTCATCCCCCCCTCTTAGTGCCACTCCGATCCTAACAATTGGTATCAGAGCAAGGCTCACTCTCATATTTGGTTTAATACCCAAGAGAGATGGCTTACTCCGGCATGCATGAGGGACACTCTATCACATGTCCACCTATGTTTAATGGGTCGGATTACACGTATTGGAAGACCCGTATGAGGATCTTCCTCATTTTCATGGATTTCGAGCTTTGGACTATTGTCGAAAACGAATTTCAAAAATCTTCTCTTCCGATGAGCGAATGGAATGAATCGGAGAAGAAGGTTTTTGCTTTAAACGCAAAGGCTATGAATGCCTTGTTTTGTGCACTAGAAAAAAATGAGTTTAATCGTGTTTCAATTTGTGATTCGGCTTTTGATATTTGGAGAACTCTTGAGGTCACTTATGAAGGCACTAGCCGAGTGAAAGAGTCCAAAATCAACATCCTTGTGCACTCTTATGAACTTTTCCGAATGAAACCAAGTGAGTCCATCGGAGACATGTACACCCGTTTCACGGATGTCATCAATGGACTCAAAGCTCTTTGTAAAGATTTTTCTAACTTTGAACTAGTAAACAAAATCTTAAGATCTCTTCCTAAAAGTTGGGATCCAAAAGTTACGGTCATTCAAGAGGCCAAGGATCTCAAAACATTCCCTCTTGAAGAACTTATTGGGTCTCTAATGACCTAGAAATGACATGTCAAGCTCATGACGAGCTCGAGAACCCCCTTCCAAAGAACAGGAAGGATATGACACTTACATCACAAGAAGATCACTTGAAAGGAATATCAAGTGATGAGGACAGTGACAATGACATTGCACTTTTGACTCAAAAATTTAAAAAATATTTAAGAAAGAACAAATTTAAAAATAATACAAAAAATAAAGTTGAACAAAAGAAGGACCAAGTGATTTGCTATGAGTGTAAAAAACCGGGACACTACAAGAACGATTGTCCTCAAGCCAAAAAGAGAACATCAAAGAAGAAGGCGCTCAAGGCAACGTGGGATGATTCAAGCGCGTCCGAAGAAGAGGAGTCCAACACCGAGCAAGTTGCTCATTACGCGCTAATGGCTTTAGGAGAAGAGGTATGTGATTTATTTAATGAAGATTTATCTTTTGAAGAACTCTCTATCGCTTTTCATGAATTATTTGATGGATGTAGAACTATTAGCAAGAAGTTAAGTGTCTTAAAGAAAGAGCATGCTTTGCTACAAGATAAGTTTGATAGTCTTCAAACTCCTCCATGCTCTAAGTGTGAGCATTTAGAAGCAATAAAAAATGAAAATTTGCTTCTTAAAGAAACCTTAAACAAGTTTAAGGTTTGTAGCAAAGGATTAGATATGATCCTTGCACACAAGGGTCACGTTGCAAATAGAAATGGAATTGGATTTGTAAAAGGATTACATCAAAATCCTACCACTTTCATAAAAGGACCTACATTACATGTTTCCTCTTATATGAAATGCAACTTCTGTTGCAAATCCGGACATATTGCCTACAAATGTCCATTTAGGAAAATTAGTTCATAAAAATTAATATGGGTTCCTAAAGGAACTATAAAGGATTCAATAATAAATAACAAAGTCAGTGGATCAATTTTTGAGGCACCCAAAATTAAATGGGTACCTAAAAGTCAACCTTTTTTGTAGACAAACCCACAAGCTAGGAGCAAGAGATGGTATCTCGATAGTAGATGCTCAAGACATATAACTGGAGATCCATCTCATTTCTCTATGCTCACTAGCAAAGAAGAAGGGTACGTCACATTCGGAGACAACAACAAAGGCAAAATAATTGGCAAGGGAACTATTGGTAACAAATTTAGTTTTTCCATTGATGATGTTTTACTAGTTGATGGATTGAAACATAATCTCTTGAGTATTAGTCAACTATGCGATAAAGGTTATATCGTTAGATTTGAATCAAATATGTGTATTATCGAAAAACCAAACAATAACTTGACTATGATTGCATTAAAACAAAATAATGTCTACACCATCAACCTTGATGAACTAAGTAATGAAATGTACTTCTCCGCTCTAAATGATGATGCTTGGCTTTGGCATAGGAGATTAGGCCGTGCAAGCATGAAACTAATATCTAAGATCTCATCTAGAGAATTAGTACGAGGGATTCCAAATATGAAGTTTACTAAGGACAAAGTATGTGATGCATGTTAACTAGGTAAACAAATAAAAACTAGTTTCAAACCAAAAAATCAAATTAGCACCACTAGACCACTACAATTGATCCATTTGGACTTATTCGGACCAATTGACACAACAAGTCTAGGAGGAAGCAAATATGCGTTTGTAATTGTGGATGACTATACTAGGTACACTTGGACCTATTTCTTAGTCCACAAAAGTGATTGCTTCAAGTGCTTCTTAAAATTTTGTAAACTCACTCAAAACGAAAAGGGCTTCATGATTTCATCAATTCGGAGTGATCAAGGCAGCGAATTTCAAAACTGTGATTTCCAAAATCTTTGTGAAGTTAATGGATACAATCACAACTTTTCCACTCCAAGAAATCCCCAACAAAATGGAGTAGTTGAAAGAAAAAATAGAAACCTACAAGAAATGGCAAGAACTATGTTAAATGAACATAGTTTACCTAAGTATTTTTGGGTCGAAGCCGTAAATATGGCTTGCTACATCATGAATAGGGTCCTAATAAGACCATCCCTATCAAAAACTTCCTATGAATTATGGAATAACAAAAAACCAAATATTTCCTATTTTAAAGTTTTCGGATGTAAATGCTTTATTTTGAATGAAAAGGATGCCTTAGGAAAATTTGATGCTAAATCCGATGAAGGCATCTTTCTTGGTTACTCTTCCGTTTCTAAGGCTTTTCGGGTTTTTAACAAAAGAACCTTAGTAATAGAAGAGTCTATTCATGTAGTTTTTAATGAAATTTTTAATTTAAAGAAAAATGATTTTGATGATGATCTTGGTTTTGATAATTTGAATTTAAATGAACCCCCTCCTCAAAATAGCAACTTGGATGCACCTTCTTCCGAAATTTCCTTACCCAAGGAATGGAAGTATATAGATGCTCATCCAAAAGAGCTAATTATAGGAGATACATTAAAAGGGGTTCAAACTCGTTCCTCTTTCAAGAATTTTTGTGCTAACGCCGCCTTCCTTTCTCAAATCGAACCTAAATGCATTGACGAGGCCATAAAAGATGATTTTTGGGTTATTGCAATGCAAGAAGAATTGAATCAATTTGAGAGGAATAAGGTATGGAAGCTTGTTCCTAGACCTAGTGACCATTTAGTCATTGGTACTAAATGGGTCTTTAGAAACAAGCAAGACGAAAATGGTATCGTGGTTAGAAACAAGGCTAGATTAGTGGCCAAAGGTTTCAACCAAGAAGAAGGTATCGATTACGAAGAAACCTTCGCTCCCGTGGCTCGATTAGAAGCCATAAGGATGCTCCTTGCCTATGCTAGTAGTAATAATTTTAAACTATTTCAAATGGATGTCAAAAGTGCTTTCTTGAATGGTTTTATTTCCGAAGAAGTATATGTCGAACAACCTCCCGGATTTGAAAATTCTCTTCTTCCTAGCCATGTATTCAAATTGACTAAGGCTCTCTATGGCTTGAAACAAGCTCCTAGAGCTTAGTATGAAAGGCTTAGTTCCTTTCTTATTTTAAATAATTTTACGAAAGGCAAGGTTGATACTACATTGTTTATTAAACATTTTGAAAATAATTTTCTTATTGTGCAAATTTATGTTGACGATATTATTTTTGGCTCTTCGGATGAATTACTATGTGAATTATTTGCCAAATGTATGAGTCATGAATTTGAAATGAGTTTAATGGGTGAATTAACTTTCTTTTTAGGATTACAAATCAAACAACTTAGTGATGGTATATTTCTTAACCAATCTAAATATACATTAGAATTGTTAAAATGATTTAACATGGATAATTCAAAAGCAATAAACACCCCTATGAGCACTTCGACTAAGTTAGATATGGATGAAAATAGTGAAAATTTCGATCAAAAAACATATAGGAGAATGATAGGTAGTCTACTCTACCTCACCGCGACTAGACCGGATATTATGTTTAGTGTGGGACTTTGCGCTAGGTTTCAATCTAACCCTAAATTATCTCATCTTAAGAGTGTTAAACGAATATTGAGGTATCTTAAAGGAACTCCAAATTTAGGATTGTGGTATCCAAAATCTGAAAATTTTGATTTAATAGCTTATGCAGATGCCGATTTTGGCGGATGCAGGATAGATAGAAAAAGTACATATGGTACATGCCAATTTTTAGGACATGCACTTGTTTCTTGGACTTCCAAGAAACAAAATTCAGTTGCACTATCTACGGTGGAAGCCGAATACATTGCTGCGAGTGCATGCTGTGCATAAGTTGTTTGGATGAAAAATACATTAGAAGACTATGGAATTCACTTCAAAAATGTTCCCATAAAATGTGATAATACTAGTGCCATATGTCTTACCAAAAATCCAATTCAGCACTCTAGAACTAAGCACATCGACGTTAGGCATCATTTCATACGCGATCATGTCCTTAACAATAATGTTGTTCTAGAATTCATTGACACAAAGCATCAATTAGCAGATATATTTACAAAAGCTTTGAACAAAGAACAATTTGAATTCATTAGAAGAGAATTAGGTATGTTAAATTATCCCTAAGAATAAACTTGTTTGAATGGATTTTCCGTAAAGGTTTTTTTCATCCTCTCTCCGTTCCTCGGTGGATTTGATCCTTCTCTTTCGATTCTAAATGAAATGTCAAAATTACCTTATCCTATCTTGAGTCAAACACCGCTTCTATCTAATCAAGATTAATGATTTTATGATATTGTGTGAATCTCGAAATTAATGGCTTGATTATGAGTTTCAAGTTGATAATTTGAATTTGAAAAAGTTTGTATTTGAATTATGATCTTGACTTATTGGAGTTACTACTTGAAATCTTTTTCTTAATCACAATCTCTTCTTTGTATACCTACAATTTTTGTTATTTATAAAAAGAAGAGATTTGATAAAATGGATGAATGCTGAATTTTTCATTTAAGATGAACTCTGCATAAATATTTTAGCATGCTTAATTTTAAATGATGAATTTTGTATAATCAATGCTGAATTCTTGATGTTGTAATCACAAATTGTGTGCTTCAAGTCTCATTCCCTTTTTTTTTTATGACAAAGGGGGAGAAGTGATGACTGAGTGATGACTTGTACCATTTTGATAGCATGATTTATATGTGATATGAATGTCTTATATGACTTGTACCATTTTGATAGCATGACTTATATATGCCTTGCAAAATCTTTTAGAATATCGCAAGATTGATTGATCATTTTGAAAGCATGTCTAACATGTATATCATGAAATTTATGTTGAAAATCTTTATCTCCTGTCGTAGTAAAAATTATCTCTTATCATTCGACTTGAAAATGATTTTTATCGAAGTTTCGCATTTACTTAGGCTTAATGAGAATAACGATAAGTTCTACGGTTGGAACTTATCGGTTTATGCTTGAATTCAATGGGATGGAATTCAAGTGTTTTTATCTTCTCATAATATGACATATAGATAGGGGGAATTATGTTTAACTCCATCATCAATTGATTGTCATCATCAAAAAGGGGGAGATTGTTGAATCTCGGATTTTGATGATAACAATCAATTGATGGGTTAATTGATCTAATCCATATTATTGAGTTAAGTGTGCAGGATTAACTACGATAACCAAAAAACACAAAGCAAGAATACCGGAGTCAAGTTCGATGGACGTTTAAGAGTCCGAAGAATCGTTGGAGATGCTGCCGGAACCAACCGAGAAGAAATCGGGAACCTGTCGGAATTTTCGGAAGTTCACCGAAGAGGTCGCCGGAGGTTCACGGAGATCACCGAGAAGGCTCGGCTACTCGTTAAATTCATCACAAGTTCGGGAGCTTGCTGGGAGTCCGTCAGAAGAAGTTCGTCGGAAAGCTCGCCGGAACAAGACTCGACGTTCGCGGTTGAAAAATTGCTTAGGATGTTTTTTTGTTATGTAGTTCACTTGTAATTAGGATTAGGATTAAGAGATAATCCTATATCCTGGTTAGGGGCCAACTGGGCCCAAAATTAGAGTTGGTTTGGGCTAAATTTGAAGCCCAACCAGTGAACCGAAGGGTTTGACGGTGGCACCGCCAGATTGGGCGGTTGCACTACCCAGCACCCGAGAGCCAGGCGGTGGCACCGCCCAACGCCCGAGAGCTGGGCAGTGGCACCGCTTGGCTGGGCGGTGGCACCGCCCGTCCACTGTCAGTGTTTGACACTAACAAGCGGTGGCACCTCCAGCATCGGGAACCCAACGAGAATTCAAATTTGGAGCCCAAATTTGAATCCTCTTGAGGCCTATAAATACCCCTCAAATCTCAGCTGAGATCATAACTTTTTGAGAAGCAATTGATTGAGAGAAAAGTCTTAGAAGAGCCTTTGGTAGTCTTGTTTTCAATTTGCTAGTGTTCACCTCCTTCTTTCTTGCTAAAAATCTGTAAGAGAGTGAACCGATTGTAAAAGTTGTAAGAGGGGTATTTACCCTTCCCTTTCAAGAGATTTGCTAGTGGAAGGTGGGAGCCTCATCGAAGAGGGGCCTCGCAAGTGGATGTAGGTCATTTGACCGAACCACTGTAAAATCGGTGTAATCTCTAGTTTGCATTTACTTATTGTCATTTATATTACTGCAAACCATTTGCACTTTAATGCTATACTGCTTTGTCTCCATCTTACTTATCCCTTCAAGTTAAAATGCAATCGAAACGGTTTTAAACGAAAACGTTACGCTTATCGTACGAAGTTTCCTAAAATTGTTTAAATCGTGAAAAGTTTATCGCACTTTACCACTGCACTAATTCACCCCCCCCTCTTAGTGCCGCTCCGATCCTAACAGCTGCGACGATGCTCCTCAAAACTCCAGGCCTGCTCTGAGGTGGAGAGGGGAAGGAGAATAGGAGAGGCAAGCAAAGGTTCTAGCCTATGAGGCTCTGAATCCCTCCTATTTATAGAGGTTCCCTGTCAAAACCTAATGGATCCTCGCCTAGTGGGTATTGGATCTGCATCCAATAACCCAAGCCTTTTAGATTAGTGAATCTCTATCCAATAATCTCTCTTGGGCTCTTATTGGATCTCATCCATGGGATCCAATAATTCAAGGGCTTATTGGATATCCAATAAGACAAGGGCTCCGTCGGATATCTCATATCTGAACCTCTACTCATCGCAATGTCTACCATATGTGTGTGATCCTCTAGGCCCAATATCGAGTTGGCTGTGAGTCATACCTGTCAAAACTCCTTCTAACTCAGTGAATTATTATCTCTGTAATAATTCCTCGACTCATCGACTACGGATGTACTAGGCAACTTCACCGTAGTCCCTAAATGATACAGGGGAATCTAATCCATTGGATCTGTCTGTCCTCAGTTACCGTGTACCTATAGTCCCTCATCCATCTAATATCCCAGAGACCGTATATCGAGCATGGTGCTGTCAGACCCATATGGTTTCTACTCGAGTCTCGCTCTAATCGGATTCTCCCGGAGAACTCTTTCTCTCTCAACCCGAATGACCCTGGCCAGGGATTTGTCTGAGCAAGAACACATGAGATATTCCTCTCATGACGTCGAGAGTGGATGATCCTCTATCGACACTCAATAGCCCTCGTAAGGTCGACTACCACTCTATTAGGACCCTTTTTCTAAGCTTTTGAATAATGTTTATTGAGTCTGTTTGGTTCAGTTAGAGTCAAATAGAGGTTTACTTAATATTTATTTATTATTAGAGTTCAAGTCCTGATGGACTCTGGGTGGAACTCTATAAATAGGGATGTAACTAATTCTTTTCAATTATCTATGAAAAACACTATTCTATCTTTTGACAAACCCTAGGAGGTCGATCCCTTCGAAGTGATCATCCCTTTCTCTTCTTCTTTTTTTACGATAAGACTTTAGTGTCTTATCACACTCCCAATGACCAGTTGTACTAGATCTGGGACAGCCAAACCTATAAGTCTGGTATCAAAGAGTGGAGCACTCATACAGGACATCTTTTGTGTCTTAAGTCTAAGGACCAGATATACCACTAGGACTACGGAATCGCTGTCTGACAATAAGACATCATCAACCATCCAGCATTCCGTAAGCGGATCAATCAGTGAACTCATTCTCCAATGAGCTCTTGTACTGTATCCCTAGTGTCCCTACATGAGTAGCTATGAGACCCGCTGCATCCATCATATGGACGGGTATACAGTACACTAGTCTGTCCGGTTATCACGATGTCCCTCTCGAGTAACCTATGACCGGGATTATTTAGGATATGTGTTTAAAGGTGAATCGATCTCATTTTCGTGATCTCATCACGATCCGATTCCCATTGCACAAATCCAAGGACATCACAATATATATATGCATATATGCAATAGTTATAAAGTGGTATATGCCAAAATATAATAAGCAAAAAGATTCTATATCAAGTCACACGTGCCATCACTCACGTGATTGGCTTGTTGGGCACCTATGACTAGCAATCTCCCACTTGACCTAAAGCCAATCACCTATGCGTCTGATCCCCATCAGACCCCTATGATGCTCAAAGACAATCTGAGACAACGGCTTTGTTAGTGGATCTGCAATGTTATCTTCGGATGGAACTCTTTCCACTACTACATCTCCTCGGGTTATGATCTCTCTGATAAGGTGGAACCTCCTCAAAACATGCTTAGATTTCTGATGAGACTTAGGTTCCTTCGCTTGAGCAATCGTCCCATTGTTGTCGTAATATAAGGAGATCGGCTCCTCGCTACCCGGCACGACTCCCAAATCTGTAATGAACTTCTTCAACCAAACTCCCTCCTTTGCTGCATCTGATGCAGCAAATGTACTCCGCCTCTGTGGTCGAGTCAATAGTAGTATCTTGCTTGGAACTCTTCCAGCACACTGCTCCTTCATTAAAGGCATACACATACCCTGAATTCGACTTGCTATCATCAACATCAAACTAAAAACTTGAGTCTGTGTAGCCTTCAACTTTAAGGCAACTACCTTCATATACTAGTAAAAGATCCTTAGTCCTTCTCAAGTACTTAATGATACACTTTACTGCTTTCTAGTGCTCCAAGCCTGGATCCGCTTGATACCTGCTCATGACACTCAGAGTATGCGTTATATCAGGCCTAGTACATAGCATGACATACATGATAGACTCTATTGCTGAGGCATAAGGTATTATATCCATGTTCGCCCTTTCTTCTGGAGTCTTTGGGGACATACTCGTAGAAAGTGATATCCCATGTCTCATCGGTATGAGACCTCTCTTAGAATTTTTCATGCCAAGCCTTTTGACAATGGTTTCTATGTACCTAGACTGGGACAAGCCAAGCATCCTCTTGGATCTATCTCTATAGATTCTAATCCCCAAGATATAGGATGCTTCCCCTAAGTCCTTCATGGAGAAGTGTCTAGATAACCAAGCCTTTATTGTGGATAGCTTTTACTCTGTTCAGAAGGTAAGCTGCAGTTTCTAGGACATATCCCCAGAATGAGATGGGCAGGTCAGCGAAACTCATCATAGACCGTACCATATCTAATAGCATATGATTTCTCCTTTCAAAGACACCATTGAGCTGAGGTGTATAAGGAGGTGTCTATTGGGATAATATCCCGTGGTCCTTGAGGAACTGAGTAAACTTTGTACTTAAGTATTCATCTCCTCGATCTGATCGAAGAGTTTTGATACTCTTTCTAGTCTGGTTCTCCACCTCATTCTTATACTCTCTGAATTTCTCAAAGGCCTCGGACTTGTACTTCATTAAGTACACATATCCATACCTTGAGAAATCATCAGTAAATGTAATGAAGTAGGAGTAACCACCAATGACATGAGTTGACATGGGTCCACATACATCACTATGTATGAGTTCCAATAGCTCAGTGGCTCTCTCTCCAATTCCACTAAATGAAGAGTTGGTTAGTTTTCCACGAAGGCAAGGCTCGCAAGTTGCATATGACACATAGTCGAATGGATCTAGATATCCATCATTTAGCAACTTTTGAATCCTTCTTTCATGGATGTCACCTAGCCTACAATGCCATAGGTATGCATTATTCATCTCATCTCGTTTCCTCTTGGACACATTTACATTCATGATATGTGGAGTAGTGTCTAACATAAATAAACCATCATGCAATGTTCCTTTCGTGATGATCTTATCATCTAATAATATCGAACAACTATTGTTCTCAAAAACTAATTTATATCCACTGACTATCAAACATGAAATGGAGATAATGTTTTTGATAATAGAAGGAACTAAATAACATGCATCTAATGCAATAAAAGCTCCACCAGGCAGATGTAGGGTGACCTCACCAATAGCTACTATAGTAACTTTTGCTCCATTACCTATCTTGAGGTCCATCTCGCCTCTCTCTAGTCTCCTAGGCCTTGCCAGAACCTATAACGAATTACATATATAATAAGCACTATCGGTATCCAATACCCATGTGTTATCATAAGAGTATGACAAATGGAGACTGATCATGAATGTACCTGAAGCTTCATCAAGGCTTTGTTTTGCCCTTTCTACAAGGTACTCTTTGCAGTTCCTCTTCCAGTGCCCATCTTTACCACAATAGAAACACTGGCCTTTGTCCTTTACTGGGTCTTTCTTAGCAACCTTTGCTTTACCTGGTCTACCCTTGCCTTTTCCCTTTTTAAGGGACCTTTCTGCTTTTCTTTTCTTTCTGGTCTCACCAGTGTAGAGAACTGGCTTCTCTTTCTTAATAGTACTCTCTACCTCCCTCAACATATTGAAGAGCTATGGGAGAGTCACCTCAAGCTTGTTCATATTAAAATTCATTATGAACTGTGAAAAGGAATCTGGTAGGGACTGAAGCATAATGTCCACACACAAGTTATCCTCTAGGACCATTCCTAGACCTGTGAGTTTCTCTATCCACTCAATCATCTTTAGAACATGGTTCTGAACTGGTGTCCCCTCAGTCATCCTAGCGCAGAACAGGCTTTTGGATATCTCATATCGCTGAGTCCTTCCCTATTCTTCAAACAATTTACGAATATGTAGGAGAATGGATCTGGCATCCATCTTTTTTATGTTGTCTCTATAACTCAGGAGTCATAGAGCTCAACATATAGCACTGAGAAAGAGTGGAGTCATCAATGTACTTCACGTAGTGAGCGATCTCATCCTCGCTTGCCCCTTCTTCGGGTGTAGGCATCACTATATCAAGGACATAGACGATTTTCTCCATTGTGAGAACAATTCTCAAGTTACGGAGCCAATCCGTATAATTTGGACCAGTGAGGCAGTTAACATCAAGTATGCCACGTATGGGATTTGAAAGTGACATTTTCTGAAAATAAAGATGTAGTAGAAATGAATAACATGCAGATTTTATAAGAAATAAACTATCAAGATATAGACTTCTATCTTAATATGCTCTCACTAATTTACTAACGAGTCACGCGACACCCTCAGCACGTGAAACGGAAGTCTCCGGTAGATTTCTAGTGGGGATCAGGATTCAATCAGCGTCTTAGTGTAACCTCGAGGGACTCGACCAATCACACTAAGCCTGAAAGGTAGATAACTCTTGCCGATCACAACTCCTTGTGATTTCTATCCTATTCGGCCTCCGAATCACCATGGTCTCAAGGAACTCGACCAACCATGATGCTCGGTTAAGTCAACACCTTCATTACAAGATGAGTCTGATTTGATGATATAACCTCGAGGGACTCGACCAAGCATACCATGTCCTCAGGTCACCGGTGACATCTCTACGTCGTAAGCAAGATAGCGAATCGCGATATAGGTGAGTCTCGAGGGACTCACCAACTCAACATACACCGGGAATCGGTTCCTACTTATAACGATGGAAGGCCACGTGGGTCAATCTAATTGCCTCACGTTTACCGACTTAATATTATCGAGAGAGATGTTTCTATGATTTGGTCTCCTAATATGACATGTCACACATATACATATTTAATATATATCTACATCGAATGCAAATATATATACATATGTAGTATGTGTATAAGCAATCATACCAGATGATCATAGACCACAACCTAATGTGATTAGGCCCGAGCCAGTAGGCCTAATCACTCACATCAAGATCTATGTGTGCAACGATGCATCTCTATGCCCTGTGATCATCCATCTAGTCCTCGTTGGTTCCGTCGACATCTTGATGCATCTTCATGCATTGCGATCGTCCGTCTCGTGGGTCCTGCTATCGCATCCACGCTCCCGCTGCGCTTCCTCATGTGATTATAACTTAATCATAGGTACGCAGGCCCGACAATAAACGAGAAATATAATGGAGGCTCGCAGACCCCAATAATAATAATCACAAGTACACACATCACACGGTCCATGATCATCCGTCCACACATCATACATCACATGTATAAATAATCATCATCATGTAGGACTACTAGATAATAATAAAAATAATAATCAACTAAACTTTTTAATTAATTAGTATTTTATGAAATTAGGGACATATAAAAAATTTCTTAATTCCTAGGAGTATTTTCATAATTTAGACAAAAGACAGAAACTGGAATTTCTCAAATTCCGAGGGGTAAAACTATCTTTTGCCTAGAAAACCCTAATGCCCTCATCCTCCCCTACTGCTGTTGCTGTTGTCGCCGCCTCCACCACCCTGCCAGCGGCGGGCTGTGCGGCGGAGGGCGGGGTCGCTGGCCTCACCTGCAGGCGGCACGCGCGCTGGCAGTGCTGCCCCTGCAATTGGGCGCCCCCGCCTCTGTGGGCGGGCGCCCCTGCAGGGTTTTTGCTCGCGGGAGCAACGGCCATAGGCGCCGCTGCCCGGCGGCGCGTCACCACGCGAGAGCAGCGGCTGCAGGTGCCGTTGCCCTTGCGGCTACTGCTGCAAGCTACCTGCCTACACGCAGATGGCAGTGTTGCCATCTACGACGGCAGCGAGGGCATCAACAGTTGCTGCCCTTTTTCGCTTTTGCGTCAACGATTTTGATGTCAAAAGCTTCTCCAAAACACAACACACGCAGTTTAAAATCAATCTATCGCACGAACAACGTGGCTCTGATACCACTATTGGAGAAATCTTTGGGGGCAACATCACATGCGTAGCGGAAGAATAAGAAAACAAAATCCTCGATTCCCAAAGAGATGTTCATCATCGTGCGAAGATTGGTGCGCAAAATCTACGAAATTGAAAAATTACGTATAGAATAGATTGTGTTACCTAGGGAGATCGCATATCCCTATTTCCTTGTAGAGCCTTAGGAGAGGGTGAAGGAGGTCAAGCATCATCCTCTCTAGCGGTGATCTATACAGCAGGGTTGCAACGATGCTCCTCAAAACTACAGGCCTGCTCTGAGGTGGAGAGGGGAAGGAGAATAGGAGAGGCAAGCAAAGACTCTAGCCTATGAGGCTCTGAAACCTTTTTATTTATAGAGGTCCCTTGTCAAAACCTAATGGATCCTCGCCTAGTGGGTATTGGATCTGCATCTAATAACCCAAGCTTTTTAGATTTGTGGATCGCTATCCAATAATCTCTCATGGGCTCTTATTGGATCTCGTCCATGGGATCCAATAATTCAGGGGCTTATTGGATATCCAATAAGACAAGGGCTCTGTCGGATATCTCATATCCGAACCTCTACTCATCGCAATGCCTACCATATGTGTGTGACCCTCTAGGCCCAATATCAAGTTGGCCGTGAGTCATACTTGTCAGAACTCCTAACTCAGTGAATTATTATCTCTGTAATAATTCACTTGACTCATCGACTACAAACGTACAAGGCCACTACGCCGTAGTTGTTGGGAAATCTTGGGGGCGACATTATATGCGCAGCGGAAGAACAAGAAAAACAAAATCCCCGATTCCCAAAGAGATGTTCGTCGTCGTGCGAAGATTGGTATGCAAAATCCGCGAAACTTAAAACTGTGTATAGAGTAGATTGTGTTACCTAGGGAGATCGTATATCCCTATTTCCTTGCAGATCCTTAGGAAAAGGTGAAGGAGGTCAAACGTCCTCCTCTCTAGCGGTGATCCACACAGCAGGGTTATGACGATGCTTCTCAAAACTCCAGGCCTACTTTGAGGTGGAGAGGGAGAGGAGAATAGGAAAGGCAAGCAAAGGCTCTAGCCCATGAGGCTCTGAATCCCTCATATTTATAGAAGTCCCCTGTCAAACCCTAATGGGTCCTCCCCTAGTGGGTATTGGATCTGCATCCAATAAGACAAGGGCTCCGTCGGATATCTCATATCCGAACCTCTACTCATCGCAATGCCTACCATATGTGTGTGATCCTCTAGGCCCAATATCGAGCTGGCCGTGAGTCATACCTGTCAGAACTCCTTCTAACTCAGTGAATTATTATCTCTGTAATAATTCACTCGACTCATTGACTACGGACCTACTAGGCCACTACGCCGTAGTCCCCAGACGATACAGGGGAATCCAATCCATTGGACCTGTCTGTCCTTAGTTACCATGTACCTATAGTCCCTCATCCATCTAATATCCCAGAGACCGTATATCGAGCATGGTGCTGTCAGACCCATACGGTTTCTACTCGAGTCTCGCTCTAATCAGATTCTCCCGGAGAACTCTTTCTCTCTCAACCCGAATGACCCTGGCCATAGATTTGTTTGAGCAAGAATACATGGGATATTCCTCTCATGACGCCGAGAGTGGATGATCCTCTATCGACACTCAATAACCCTCGTAAGGTTGACTACCACTCCCAATGACCAGTTGTACTAGATCTGGGACAGCCAAATCTATAAGTCTGGTATCAAAAAGTGGAGCACTCATACAGAACATCCTTGGTGTCTCAAGTCTAAGGACCAGATATACCACTAAGACTACGGAATCGCTGTATGATAATAAGGCATCATCAACCATCCAACATTCCGTAAGCAGATCAATCAGTGAACTCATTCTCCAATGAGCACCTGTATTGTATCCCTAGTGTCCCTACACGAGCAGCTATGAGACCAGCTGCATCGATCATATGGACGGGTATACAGCACACCAGTTTGTCTGGTTATCACGATGTCCCTCTCGAGTAACCTATGACCGGGATTATTTAGGATATGTGTTTTAAAGGTGAATCGATCTCATTATCGTGATCTCATCACGATCTGATTCCCATTGCACAAATCCAAGGACATCACAATATATGTATGCATTTATGCAATAGTTATAAAGTGATATGCGCCAAAATATAATAAGCAAAAAGATTCTGTATTAAGTCACACGTGCCATCACTCACGTGATTGGCTTGCTGGGCACCTATGACTAGCAATCTCCCACTTGACCTAAAGCCAATCACCTATGTGTCTGATCCCCATCAGACCCCTGTGACGCTCAAAGACAAAATGAGACAACGGCTTTGTTAGAGGATCTGCAATGTTATCTTCGGATGGAACTTTTTCCACTGCTACATCTCCTCGGGTTACGATCTCTCTGATAAGGTGGAACCTCCTCAGAACATGCTTAGATTTCTGATGAGACCTAGGTTCCTTTGCTTGAGCAATCGCCCCATTGTTATCGCAATATAGGGAGATCAGCTCCTTGCTACCCGGCACGACTCCCAAATCTGTAATGAACTTCTTCAACCAGACTCCCTCCTTTGCTGCATCTAATGCAGCAATGTACTCCGCCTCTGTGGTCGAGTCAGCAGTGGTATCTTGCTTGGAACTCTTCCAGCACACTACTCCTCCATTCAAGGTGTACACATACCCTGAGTTCGACTTGATATCATCGACATCAGATTGAAAACTTGAGTCAGTGTAGCCTCAACCTTAAGGCTATTACCTCCATATACTAGTAAAAGATCCTTAGTCCTTCTCAAGTACTTAAGGATACACTTTACTGCTTTCCAGTGCTCCAAGCCTGGATCCGCCTGATACCTGCTCGTGACACTCAGAGCATGCGCTATATCAGGCCTAGTACATAGCATGACATACATGATAGACCCTATTGCTAAGGCATTGTTAGGATCAAGAGCACTAAGAGGGGGGGGGGGGGGGGGGGGGGGGGGGGGGTGAATTAGTGCAGCGGAAAACCTTCTGCGATTAAAATCAAAAACTGCGTTCGTTCGATAGAATTGATTTTGGTAAGAAAGCCGATTCGTAAATCACTTCAACTTTTGACTAGGAGAGATGCAGCAAAGATATGAACGTAGTTTGCAGTTATGATAGAAATCAGAATATAAGTGCAAACTGAAATACGACGTTCGTACGATAAAAGCGATTTCGGTATAAAAGCTGATTCGTAAACCACTTTAACTTGAGATAAGGCGAGATGCAGTTAAAGCAAAGATATAAAGGCAGTTTGCAGTTATAATGGAAATTAGAACGTAAGCGCAAACTGAAATATGATGTTCGTATGATAAAACTAATTTGCGTCTTAAACCCTGATTCGGAAAGCACTGAACTTTGAAACACGTTCGTAAAAACACAGAAGGCAGTAAGCTATTGAGGAGGTTTGCAGTAAAGATAAGATGCTCAAAGTAAATGCAAACCGAGATTTAGAGTGGTTCGGTCAATCTTAACCTACTCCACTTTTGGCTTCCTCCACCGACGAGGTCACCGACGTCAACTAGAGGCCTTCCTTCAATAGGTGAAGGCCAACCACCCTTTTATAGTTTCACTCCTTTTGACTAGCTTAGGAGACAACCCTGACAGAATTTTCTCTCCTCTCTTTACAACTCAGAACTTGGAAGAACAGAGGGAGAAGAACTTTTGGCCTTTACAACAATTTCAGTGTAAGTTCATACCCTTTCAGTGCTGAATGGGTGGGGTATTTATAGGCCCCAACCTAGTTCAAATTTGGAGCTCAAAACTGTCAATTCCCAGAATTCCGGGATCAAGCGGTTGCACCTCCTGACTGGAGCGGTTGCACCACCTGGCAGAGCTCGAAGACTGAGCCTCTAGGCGGTGCTACCTCCTGTCAGGGGCGGTTGCACCTCCTGACAGAGCTCGAAGACCGAGCTTAGGTGGTTGCACCTCCTGACTGAGGCGGTTGCACCGCTTGGCAGAGCTCGAAGACTGAGCTTAGGCGGTGCCACCTCCTGTTAGGGGAGGTTGCACCGCCCAGTCTCGCTCGGAGACTGAGCCCCAAGTGGTGCCACCGCTTGGCTGGAGCGGTTGCACCTCCCAGTCTCGCTCGAAGACTGAGCCCAGGCGGTGCAACCTCCTGCCTTGGGCGATTGAACCGCCTGGCAGAAATCAGGGTCCGAATGGGTTGATCCATTTAGCCCAATTTAGGTTTTTCAGGGGCCCAATTGCCCCAAGATTAAGTTAATGGGATCACCTCCCATTTCCAACTTAATCAATGTGCTAACTACGATTTTTCCTAAGACATTTACTGCAACTTGCTCCGGTGCGTCAATCGCTTCTTCCGGCGAGCTTCCATCGATCATCCGATGAACCCTCGGTGATGCTCCTGCGGACTTCCGGCAAACTCCTGGACTTGCGACGATTCACTTGGCGAGTTCCGACGAGCTTCTTTGGCAAGCTTATGGACTTCTCGGATTTGTTCCCGCAGAACCTCCGACGATTGTCTGAACTTCCGTCGAACTCTCGAACTCCCAACGTGATCATTGTCTTGACTCCGGCGCAACTCCTGTTGCATGTCTCACTTTCATCATAGTTAATCATGCACATGTAAAATAAAACTTCGATTGAGACAATTAATCCTAAGCAATTAACCAAGTTGTCCAGCATGTCATTGGTCCCTCGACGCTTTGTCTGATTCTTCGGCGCATCGTCCTCTCCTGCAGCCTATTGTCCAATCGGCTAGTTGACTCCGCGACTCCGATATCCTTGGCACAATACCTGCTCTTCTTGGCCCGATGCCCGAGTCCACGGCCCGAAGCCTTTTGTCGATACGTCGACCGATCCACCGGCACGACGTCCAATCTTCTGACATGTTCCTCCGGCACAACATGATTTTCCTGCTTTAATTGTCTCATCCTGATCGAAGCATCTTGCGTCACTCAAAACGCAGATTAAATCATAAACATATATCAAGTGGTTTCATCATCAAAATACGAGATTCAACAATCTCCCTCTTTTTTTATGATGACAACTACTTGATGACGGAGTTAACCTTAACTCCTGGAGTTTAAACAAACTCCCCCTATCAATATGCCATATTGATAGAATCTTGAATTTAAACTGAATTCAAGTCATTGCAATATTCATCATGAATACTTGCAACACGTTATCATGAACTTATGCATAAACTTATCCATAACATGTCATGTCATCAACATACTTCTCCCCCTTTGTCATCAACAAAAAGGAGAAGTACCACAATCAAGTGTTTGTGATATTGGTTCAACTCATTGCATGAAAAACATAATATCAAGTTTTATCATCATGCAGTTTTGAAGCCAGAAAATTTAGCAAATGTTACATCATGCTTAGAACATTCAAGCTATCAAGTTTTAGATATGCAAGTTTTACAGCATACAAGATAGCACTTTTAGAACATGCAAGCTAGCAATGTTACAACATTTTAGAACTTGCAAGCTAGCAATTTAGAGATGTTCAAGAAGGCAACTCTTGCTTCTTAAAATATGCAAGTTGCAAGCTAGCAAATTTTTATGATACGCAAGTTTTGCTTCTTGAGATAGGCAAGATAGCACTTTTGCAATTTTTGTTTGGCAAGCTTGTGATGTTCAAGATAACAAGCTCTTTCTTCTCTTTTGAGAAGTGTCATTTTTGCTTTCTTTGCAAAGTGCAAGCTAGCAAAATGCCAAACTAGCAAGAGATAATGTTTTACATGAGGCAAGCAAACAATTTGGCAAGTGTTACATTTGAATCTTCTCTTTAGAGGAGTGTAATTTTTGCTTTCATCTTGAATTGTGTAAGCTAGCTAGTTTGCCTCTTTTCATGATGTCCACACTAGAAATTCTTGCTCCCCCTTTGTCATTGTCAAAAAGAAGGGAAGACCCTTTTTTCAATTTTCAGATTATGACAAAGGTAAGTATCAATTTTATTTGTGCATCAGTATATATTCAAATTAAAACATACAAAATTTCAAAAGCCTTATTTTTCATGCACGATACCGAAAAATAAATCAATCATCATTAATGGGTATATCATACATGATACTCAAACATTAAAATTTTTAAGCATTTATCAACATGTTGATCATGATACCAAACATTCATCATTTAAAGCATTCATGATACATATCATATGCAATACGTCATGTACATCATTGTCATAAGTATTGCATGCATCATTTCAAATTCATGAATATTTCATCATTGCATGCATCTTGCCAAATCATAAAATATACAATCATCATTAATGCATGATTCCTAATCATCATTTATTTTGCAACATGATGGTACCAAATTTGTCAAATTACATCCTACCATACATGATCGAAACTTCTTATTTGTATACATCAAAACAAATTAATAAATATTTCATGTATTCTTCTCATCACATAAGGAATATCAAGAAGAATTATTAGGTGATGAGATAAACATTTCATGAATACAAGGAATTGCATAAAAATCATATCATAAGTGTTTCATGTATTCATATTATCACATGAAGCATACAAGACAACAATGCAAAGAAATGAAGAATATCAATGTGAAAATTCAGCAAAGATCACATGATACAATCGCAAAGCATGATATAATTACGTGATATATCATGAGATGATAATTTATCATATCAATGAAAAATATCAATGAGGATCAATTCGTGAATACCAAAGATATGATTCATGGTTCATTAAAATTCTTCTTAACAAGTTTACGATCAAGATTCATATAATTCTTAATAAAGCAAATTGATGTACAATCATCACATAAGACATACAAGGCAAAGAAATCTTGTTATATGATATCAAGGCTCATGATTCATTTGAAAAGATATAGTACAAAGAGCAACTTGAAACTTTCTTATCAAGATCACATTTTAAAATATTCCAAGTATCAAGATATCAATATGACACTTCATTGAATTCTGAGAAATCAAAAGACAAGTTACATTTCATTTGAAGAACTCCTTTTTGATAAATGTAGGGAGCATAATGAACGATCTTGATTTATAAAGAGCTTCATGTTATAATTATCAAGATCATGATTTTAATAATTATTTTCTTTAGCAAAGAATCACAAAAGCACTTTATTTTTGCATAAGACATCTCATTGTATTATGATTTATAAATTCTTTTTCTGCACATGAATCATAGGAGATATGTATGTGAAACAAATCTTTGCAAGCAAAAACACTATCATTCATATTTCAAGATGTAATTTATAAGCAGGAATCATTTCATCAAATCCATTTCAGAAAAATATTTTTCATATAATAAGTGTATGAGAAAATCCGATTGTTAGGATACCAATTGTTAAGTGAATCCGAAAATGAAATTAACATTTTCATGCATTCGGACAAGATTTTGCTATAGATTTTCAAGTTCAATCATGAAGATAAAACATGCTCATGATCATAAAAATTTATGTATCTGATAAGACCCTAAAGTCTTATCGTTGAAGAAAGGGGAGAAATGGGGATGATAATGATCACTTCGAGGGGATCGACCCTCCTTGATCGCTTCGAGGGGATCGGCCCTCCTTGATCACTTCGAGGGGATCGGCCTCCTAGGGTTTGTCCAAAGACAATAGTATTTTTCATAGATTACTGAAAAGAAGCAGTTACATCCCTATTTATAGAGTTCCACCCAAAGTCCATCAGGACTTGAACTCTAATAATAAATAAATATTAAATAAACCTCTACTTGACTCTAATTGAACCAAATCGACTCAATAAACAACTGGACTAAACAGACTCAATAAACATTATTCAAAAGCTTAGAAAAAGGGTCCTAACAGTTCCTCCCTCTTCAAATCAGCCTTGTCCTCAAGGCTGAGCAGCATCAATCTCTGGGAGCTTCTCTTTCAGCACTTTAGCCATAGACTATCTATAACGCATCACAACCCGTTGATCAAGTAAGTATGATCTCCACTTTTTAATAGTGTAAGCAACAAGTCGGTCTTTCAATGTAGCAATCGTTGCATGAAACTTCTGGCCCTGTATAATCAATTTTATCTTTGAACCTTTGCTATCACAAGTGAAAATCCGTCCATCAACGATCTTTACTTCGAATCTGTCATAGTCTTCAATGTGGTGGGCCAATCGGTCAATAGTCTCACTGTCCATAAAATTATTAGTGCTACCAGTATCAATCAAAACTATAACAGGCTGATGTTCCAGAGTTTCGCCAACTTTCATAGTTTGCGGGTTAGAGTAGTCGGCTAATGCATGCATTGTATGTATGGTAGGTCCAACATCTTCATTAGAATTTATACCTTCATGATCGGAGTCCACATTCTTAGCTTTCGGTTCCTCTCCAATTGGTTCAATCATCAGAAGTTGCCCTTGTTTACATCGGTGCTCCATACTCCATTTTTCATCATAATACAAACCCCTTGCTGATCTTTCCTTGCTAATTTTTTTCTCATGTAGAGTTGCAAGTGAGATCGCAGCTATCATAGTACGGGGTTGACGAGCCTTAACTTCACACCGGATCTCTGGAATAAGCCCTTCAATAAATGTATCCAGAAGTTGTCGGTTCGACCAATCTCTAGCTTGATTTGATAATCTTTCAAACTTATTATGATATTCTAACACTGTAGAAGTTTGATGAATTTTGGCGAGCTGGCAATCAACATTCTCATATTTGGATGGGCCAAAGCGAACAAGAAGCCCTCTTTTGAACTGCTCCCACGAAGGAACTCCGTGAAAAGTTTCATACCAATCGTACCACTGGAGTGCATCTCCCTCGAGTTGGATTGAGGCCACTTCTACCTTGGATTCTTCTGGGGTTCTGTGAAAACAGAAAACATTTTCTGCCTTAGAGATCCAATTGGTCGGATCTCTATCTTTCCATCTCGGAAATTCCATCTTCATGTGTGAGTAATTTGTGTCATAATCTTGGGGCCCTTTTCCTGTATCTTCAGATCTGTTCAACGTAGAACTTGAGCTCCCACCTTGTTGAAATTTACCAAGGCTCCCCAGTAAATCCTTTTTGAAATCATTAAGTACTTCTTGTAACCGGTTCTCAATTCTAATTTCCAATGCTTCCATTTGTGCTTTCACTGAGTTATCGGTGGCCATTGCGTAAGACTGCAAATCTGTAATCTCAACTCCTGTTTTTGGTGTCGGACAAGGTCGTCAACACTGTAGATGCGAAGTTACCGAGGAGGTGGACGCCAAGGGCAGTGCTGCGGTCGCCGCGTTGGAGGAAGAGTAGCTGCCTTGTTTCTATCGAGGTGTGGGGTGAGAGCGCCGAGGTTGGAAGGCGATTGCGTTGATGTGGCTGCAGCTGGGGGCAGCGTCGCCAAGGGCCTGTCACTGTGGTGGTTGTGACTGGTGCGGATGGAAGGCAGCATTGCTCTGTCTCTACCGCACTACGAAGGCGGGTGACGTCGATGGATCGCGTGCGGTTGAGGACACAACGGTGTCGTTGAAGCGACCGAAACAGAGCTTGCGGCGTGTGCTGTTGGAGGGAGGCTGCGGTGGTGTTGCCGAGGTTGAGGCTGCAGGGGAAAATAGGAATCGACGGTGGCAGGCTGGGCGGCAAGCGGCGTCGTCGCTGGCTGGGCAGCAGCGGCGACGGTGGTGGCAACCGTTCGCAGCAGCAAGAGGATTGCCCTGTTTCGGTCACCAAGGGGGCAGAGCAAGGGGGAGTGGCGGCGGTCGTTCTCGCCCGAGCCAGGGGGAGCGGCGGCTGGGAGGCGAGCAACGGTCGCTGCACGGTGGCTGGCAATGGTGGTGGGTCGGTTGGAAGGCGACGGCGCTCGAGGCGTGGCTGCGATCGACGAGGGGCTGTGGCAACAGAGGAAGCTCTGTTTCTGCAACCGCTGCAAGGAGGGGCTGCGGCAACCGGCGGCTGCGGTTGCGGTGCCGGCGGTCCTTCTTGCTCGAGCGAGATGGGAACGCGAGGAGAAGAGGTCGCTGGCCAGGTGATCGAGCGGAGGCGATGCGGCTGGGAACAAGGGCAATCCGTGAGTTGCCCTGTTTCGGTCGCCGCGAGGAGGGCGACAATCGGCCGCTGCGGCTGCGACCCAAGGGAAGGCAGGCGGCGGTTGAGAGGCAGCGGTGGTGGCGCGGCTGGGAGCAGCGTCACCAACGATCGCCGAGGAGGAGAGGTCGAGCGGCTGCGCTGCGATTCAAGGGGAGGCGGGCGGCGGTAGTAGGGCTGGGATGGACGTTGGCAGCGTCGTCTCCTGGCCGGGGAACAGCGGCGGCGGTGGTCGCCGGCCGGGAAGCGGGGCGATGGTGGGCGCTGGCCGGAGAGAAGCAGCGGCGGGTGGGCTGGCTGGAAGCAGGGGACGCTGGGGTCGCTGCGGCTTCTTCTTCCTCTCGTGTTTCTTCTTTTCCTTTTCCTTTTTTTTTTGAACGCGACGACGAACTACAGCGAGAACGCGGAGGATCGCTGCTCTGATACCAAATGATAAGACCCTAAAATCTTATCGTCGAAGAAAGGGAGAAATGAGGATGATAATGATCACTTCGAGGGGATCGGCCTCCTCGATCCCCTCGAAGTGATGAAGGAGGGCCGATCCCCTCGAAGCGATCAAGGAGGCCGATCCCCTCGAAGTGATCATTATCATCCCCATTTCTCCCTTTCTTCGACGATAAGACTTTAGGGTCTTATCATTTGGTATCAGAGCCTACGATAAGACTTTAGGGTCTTATCAGTATATCCAAAACATATAATTTCCAAGATGTTATTAAGGCATGTAATAGTGTAAAATCATCATGGCAATTAAGTGATTTGAACATTGAATCAAGAAAGTCCGAAAAATAATCTTAACAAGTTCATGCATTCGAGCACATTTTTGCCATAGTTTTTCAAATACACTCATGAAAATAACACATGCTTATCATCAGCTTAAAATCTCATGCATAAAATTGTTAATCAAAATATTTAATTTCATCATTATGCATTTCTTCAAATCAAACATGATTTTTAATCAAAATCGAGAAATAACAATGGAAATCAACGTAATACACATTATTACTTCTTAACCATGATTTCATATTTTCAATCAAGATCATTTTATTTGTTTATCATAAAATATACAATATTATCATTTTCGAAATTACTTAGCATGATCATAATTTTTTTTTTAAACATGTAATTTTTAAGAAAATTAATTCTATACTAAAAGAGAAAATACATCATGAAAGCATCAAGTAATTTCAAAATAAATTAGGGAGATTTCGATTACCTCATCATTGAAAGCGATTAAGGCATAGTTTGCCACCTTGCCTTTCTTGATTTTCTCCTCGTCTTCGGAGGAGCTCGATTCATCATGTTCATCATGTGCATTGTGCACCATTTCATATGTTATCAACGAACCAATTAGTTCTTCAAGTGGTAAGTTGTTTAGGTTTTTAGCTTCTTGTATTGTAGTTACTTTTGAATCCCACTTCTTAGAAAGATAACGTAAAATCTTGTTTACGAGTTCAAAATCCGAAAAATATTTTCCAAGAGCTCTTAAACTATTGACGACATCCGTGAAACGGGTGTACATGTCGCCTATAGTCTCGCTTGGTTGCATTCGAAAAAGCTCAAAATCATATAATAAAATGTAAACTTTCGAGTCTTTGACTCTACTAGTTTCCTCGTGCGTGATTTCAAGTGTTCGCCAAATGTCAAAAGCCGTTTCGCACGTAGAAATCCGATTGAACTCATTTTTGTCCAAAGCGCAAAATAAGGCATTCATAGCCT
The DNA here is from genome assembly GCF_036884655.1 of Musa acuminata AAA Group. Lineage (NCBI taxonomy): Eukaryota > Viridiplantae > Streptophyta > Magnoliopsida > Zingiberales > Musaceae > Musa > Musa acuminata. Next base: position 35,911,213 of record NC_088332.1, on the reverse strand, counting down.
TTGCGTTTAAAGAAAAATACTTCTTCTCCAAATCCGACCATTCGTTCATCGGTTTAGAGGGAAGTTGAAAACCGTTTTCAACGATATTCCATAAATCCAAATTCGTAGAAATCAAGAAAACTCTCATTCGAGTTTTCCAATAAGTGTAGTCCAATCCGTTAAACAACGGTGGACGAAAAACCGATAAGCCCTCTTGAAAGCCATGAAGAGCCATTTCTCTCAGGTGTAAATCTGAAATGAGAAATACCGGGCTTTGATACCAATTGTTAGGATCAAGAGCACTAAGAGGGGGGGGGGGGTGAATTAGTGCAGCGGAAAACCTTCTGCGATTAAAATCAAAAACTACGTTCATTCGATAGAAGTGATTTTGGTAAGAAAGCCGATTCGTAAATCACTTCAACTTTTGACTAGGAGAGATGCAGCAAAGATATGAATGCAGTTTGCAGTTATGATGGAAATCAGAATATAAGTGCAAACTGAAATACGACATTCGTACGATAAAAGCGATTTCGGTATAAAAGCTGATTCGTAAACCACTTTAACTTGAGATAAGGCGAGATGTAGTTAAAGCAAAGATATAAAGGCAGTTTGCAGTTATAATGGAAATCAGAACGTAAGCGCAAATTGAAATACGATGTTCGTACGATAAACTGATTTGCGTCTTAAACCCCGATTCGGAAAGCACTGAACTTTGAAATACATTCGTAAAAACACAGAAGGCAGTAAGCTATTGAGGAGGTTTGCAGTAAAGATAAGATGCTCAAAGTAAATGCAAACCGAGGTTTAGAGTGGTTCGGTCGATCTTGACCTACTCCACTTTTGGCTTCCTCCACCGACGAGGTCACCGACGTCAACTAGAGGCCTTCCTTCAATAGGCGAAGGCCAACCACCCTTTTACAGTTTCACTCCTTTTGACGGGCTTAGGAGACAACCCTTATAGAATTTTCTCTCCTCTCTTTACAACTCAGAACTTGGAAGAACAGAGGGAGAAGAATTTTTGGCCTTTACAATAATTTTGAGCTCTAAGAATCACAGAAAAAGATCAAGATTTCGGTGTAAGTTCATACCCTTTCAGTGTTGAATGGGTGGGGTATTTATAGGCCCCAACCCAGTTCAAATTTGGAGCTCAAAACTGTCAATTCCCGGAATTCCGGGATCAGGCGGTTGCACCTCCTGACTGGAGCGGTTGCACCGCCTGGCAGAGCTCGAAGACTGAGCCTCTGGGCGGTGCTACCTCCTGTCAGGGGCGGTTGCACCTCCTGACAGAGCTCGAAGACCAAGCTCAGGCGGTTGCACCTCCTGACTGAGGCGGTTGCACTGCCTAGCAGAGCTCGAAGACTGAGCTCAAGCGATGCCACCTCCTGTCAGGGGAGGTTGCACCGCCCAGTCTCGATCGGAGACTGAGTGAGCCCCAGGCGGTGCCACCGCTTGGCTAGAGCGGTTGCACCTCCCAGTCTCGCTCGGAGATTGAGCCCAGGCGGTGCAACCTCTTGCCTTGGGCGGTTGAACCGCTTGGCAGAAATCAGGGTTCGAATGGGTTGATCCATTCGGCCCAATTGCCTCAAGATTAAGTTAATGGGATCACCTCCCATTTCCAACTTAATCAATGTGCTAACTATGATTTTTCCTAAGACATTTACTGCAACTTGCTCTGGTGCGTCAATCGCTTTTTCCGGCGAACTTCCGTCGATCATCCGATGAACCCTCGGTGATGCTCCTGCGGACTTCCGGCAAACTCCTGGACTTGCGACGATTCACTTGGCGAGTTCCGACGAGCTTCTTTGGCAAGCTTATGGACTTCTCGGATTTGTTCCCGTAGAACCTCCGACGACTGTCCGAACTTCCATCGAACTCTCGAACTCCCAAAGTGATCATTGTCTTGACTCTGGCGCAACTCCTGTTGTATGTCTCACTTTCATCGTAGTTAATCCTGCACATGTAAAATAAAACTTCGATCGAGACAATTAATCCTAAGCAATTAACCAAGTTGTCCGGCATGTCATTGGTCCCTCGACGCTTCGTCTGATTCTTCGGCGCATCGTCCTCTCCTGCAGCCTATTGCCCAATCGGCCAGTTGACTCTGCAACTCCGATATCCTTGGCACAATACCTGCTCTTCTTGGCCCGATGCCCGAGTCCACGGCCCGAAGCCTTCTATCGATACGTCGACTGATCCACCGGCCCGACGTCCAATCTTCTGACATGTTCCTCTGGCACAACATGATTTTCCTGCTTTAATTGTCTCATCCTGATCAAAGCATCCTGCGTCACTCAAAACGCAGATTAAATCATAAACATATATCAAGTGGTTTCATCATCAAAATACGAGATTCAACAGGCATAAGGTATCATATTCATGTTCGCCCTTTCTTCTGGAGTCTTTGGGGACATACTCGTAGAAAGCGATATCCCATGTCTCATCGGTATGAGACCTCTCTTGGAATTTTCCATGCCAAACCTTTTGACAATGGTTTCTATGTACTTGGACTGGGACAAGCCAAGCATCCTCTTGGATCTATCTCTATAGATTATAATCCCCAAGATATAGGATGCTTCCCCTAAGTCCTTCATGGAGAAGTGTCTAGATAACCAAGCCTTTACTGTGGATAGCATTCCTACATCATTCCCAATGATCAGGATGTCATCCACATATAACACCAAAAAGGTGATAGCGCTCCCACTTACCTTCCTGTACACACAAGGCTCATCTTCATTCTTAACGAAGTCATAAGATCTGATTGCCTCATCAAATCTTATGTTCCAACTTCGGAAAGCTTGCTTTAGTCCATAAATGGATCTAAGCAACCTACACACCTTATCTGGGTAGTTCTTGGACATGAATCCCTCAGGTTGTATCATATACACCTCCTCCTCGAGGTTCCCATTGAGGAATATGGTTTTCACATCCATCTGCCAGATCTCATAATCATAGTGTGCTGCAATAGCCAATAGAATTCTGATGGATTTTAGCATTGCTACGGGTGAGAAGGTTTCGTCGTAGTTAACACATTGTCTTTGACGATACCCCTTAGCCACTAGCCTTGCTTTATAGGTCTCTACCTTTCCATCTACTCCGATCTTTTTCTTAAAGATCCACTTGAAACCGATGGGTACAATACCTTCGGGCGCATCAACTAGGTTCCAAACCTTATTAGAGTACATAGAATCCATCTCAGAATTCATGGCTTCTTGCCACTTCCCGGAGTCTATACTCATAATAGCCTTCTAGTAGGTCTGAGGATCAATATCCTCAACATCCTCTCCTCTAATATGTCCCACATATCTCTCAGAAAGATGGGATACTCTATCAGACCTGCGTAAAGTTGAAACTTGTGTATTAGGTACCTGAACAGACTCGGGCTATAGAGTGGTGCTTGAGCTTAGTTCTCCAACCTCGCTCAACTCTATCATTCTCCCACTGTCTCCGTCAAGAATGTGTTCCTTCTCAAGGAACACTGCTCTCTTAGCTACAAAGACCTTTTGGTCCTCGAGATGATAGAAATAATACCCACAAGTTTCCTTAGGGTATCCCACAAATTTGCATCGCTCTGTCCTTGATTCTAACTTATCGGGGTTGTGTCTTTTAACATGGGCAGGGCAGCCCCAAATCTTAACAATCTTAAGATCAAGCTTCTTCCCTTTCCATATCTCATATGGTGTAGACACTACCGACTTAGTTGGAACTCTGTTCAGAAGGTAAGCTGCGGTTTCTAGGGCATATCCCCAAAATGAGATGGGTAGGTCAGCGAAACTCATCATGGACCGTACCATATCTAATAACGTATGATTTCTCCTTTCAGAGACACCATTGAGCTGAGGTGTATAAGGAGGTGTCCATTGGGATAATATCCCATGGTCCTTGAGAAACTGAGTAAACTCTATACTTAAGTACTCACCTCCTCGATCTGATCGAAGAGTTTTGATACTCTTTCCAGTCTGGTTCTCCACCTCATTCTTATACTCTCTAAATTTCTCAAAGGCCTCGGACTTGTACTTCATTAAGTACACATATCCATACCTTGAGAAATCATCAGTAAATGTAATGAAGTAGGAGTAACCTCCAATGGCATGAGTTGACATGGGTCCACATACATCACTATGTATGAGTTCCAACAACTCAGTGGCTCTCTCTCCAGTTCCACTAAATGGAGAGTTGGTCAGTTTTCCACGAATGCAAGGCTCACAAGTTGCATATGACACATAGTCGAATGGATCTAGATATCCATCATTTAGTAACTTTTGAATCATTCTTTCATGGATGTGACCTAACCTACAATGCCACAGGTATGCACTGTTCAACTTATCTCGTTTCCTTTTGGACACATTTACATTCATGCTATGTGGAGTAGTGTCTAACATAAATAAACCATTATGCAATGTTCCTTTCGTAATGATCTTATCATCTAATAATATCGAACAACCATTGTTCTCAAAAACAAATTTATATCCACTAACTGTTAAACATGAAATGGAGATAATGTTTTTGATAATAGAAGGAACAAAATAACATGCATCTAATGCAATAAAAGCTCCACTAGGCAGATGTAGGGCGATCTCGCCAACAGCTACTACAGCAACTTTTGCTCCATTACCCATCTTGAGGTCCATCTCGCCTCTCTCTAGTCTCCTAGGCCTTGCCAGAACCTGCAACGAATTGCATATATGATAAGCACTACCGGTATCCAATACCCATGTGTTATCATAAGAGTCTGACAAATGGAGACTGATCATGTATGTACCTGAAGCTTCATCAAGCTTTTGTTTCGCCCTTTCTGCAAGGTACTCTTTGCAGTTTCTCTTCCAATGCCCATCTTTACCATAGTGGAAGCACTGGTCTTTATCCTTTGCTGGGTCTTTCTTAGCAACCTTTGCTTTACCTGGTTTGTCCTTGCCCTTTCCCTTCTTAAGGGACCTTTCAGCTTTCCTTTTCTTTATGGTCTTACCAGTGTAGAGAACTGGCTTCTCTTTCTTAATTGTGTTAGGATCGAGAGCACTAAGAGGGGGGGGGGGGGTGAATTAGTGCAGCGAAAATCTTTCAGCGATTAAAATCGAAAGCTGCGTTCGTTCGATAAAAACTATTTTGATGCAAAAGCCGATTCTAAGATTACTTATGATTAAGTGCAGTTTACGTCTAAACACAGTTTGCGTCTAAGCGCAGTTTATGCAGTTTGCGTCTAAATGCAGTTTGCGTCTAAATGCAGATTGCGCCTAAGCGCAGTTTGCATCTAAGCGCAGTTTGCGTCTAAGCTCAGATTGCGTCTAAGCGCAGTTTGCGTCTAAGCGCAGTTTGCGTCTAAGCGTAGTTTGCGATTATAAATGGAATCGAAACGTAAACGTAAATAGTAAAGAAACTCGTTCGTAAAAGCATAGAAGACAGTTTGCAGTTATAAATAGAATCAAAACGTAAATGTAAACTGCAATGTAAAGATCGTACGAAAACACTGATTTACATCTGAATGAAGATTCGGAAAGAGTAGAACTTAGAAACTTGTTCATAAAAGCGCAGAGAGCAGTAGCTATGTAGGAGGTTTGCAGTAATGATAAAGTGCTCAAAATAAAAGCAAACCAGAGATTTAGAGTGGTTCGGTCAGTCTTGACCTACTCCACTTTTGGCTTCCTCCACCGACGAGGTCACCGACGTCAACTAGAGGCCTTCCTTCAATAGGCGAAGGCCAACTGCCCTTTTACAGTTTCACTCCTTTTGACGGGCTCAGGAGACAACCCTTACAGAACCTTTCTCTCCTCTCTTTACAACTCAAGACTTGAAGAACAGAAAGAGGAGAACTTTTGGACTTTACACAAATTTGAGCTCTTAGAATCACAGAAAAGATCAAGAATTCGGTGTAGGTCTGTATCTTTTCAGTGCTGAATGGGTGGGGTATTTATAGGCCCCAACCCAGTTCAAATTTGGAGCTCAAAACGATCAAATCACGGAATTCCGAGATCAGGCGGTTGCACCTCCTGACTGGGGTGGTTGCACCGCCTGGCAGAGCTCGAAGACTGAGCCTCTGGGCGGTGCTACCTCTGTCAGGGGCGGTTGCACCTCTCTGCCAGAGCTCGAAGACCGAGCTCAGGCGGTTGCACCGCCTGACTGGAGAGGTTGCACCGCCTGGCAAAGCTCGAAACTTGAGCTCTGGCGGTGCTACCTCCTGATAGAGGAGGTTGCACCACCCAATCTCGCTCGGAGACTGAGCCCTGGGCGGTTGCACCTCTTGGCTGGGGCGGTTGCACCGCCCAGTCTCATTAGGAGACATAGCCTGGGCGGTGCTACCTCCCTGCCTGGGCGGTTGCACCTCCCACAGCAACCTGGGTCCGAATGGGTTGAACCATTCGACCCAATTTGAGTTCTTCAGGGGCCCAATTGCCCCAGGATTAAGCTAATGGGATCACCTCCCATTTCTAACTTAATCAAAGTGCTAACTACGATTATTTCCTAAGACATATTCTGCAGCTTGCTTCGGTGCGTCAGTCGCTTCTTCCGGCGAGTTTCCGGCGAACTTCCGTCGATCATCCGATGAACCCTCGGTGACGCTCCTGCGGACTTCCAGTAAACTCCTGGACTGCGACGATCCACTTGGCAAGTTCCGACGAGCTCCTTTGGCAAGCTTCTGGACTTCTCAGATTTGTTCCCGCAGAACCTCCGACGACTGTCCGAACTTCCGTCGAGCTCTCGAACTCCCAACGTGATCATTGTCATGACTCCGGTGCAACTCCTGCTGCATGTCTTACTTTTATCGTAGTTAATCCTGCACACTCAAAACAAAAACTTCGATCGAGACAATTAATCCTAAGCAATTAACCAAGTTGTCCGGCATGTCATTGGTCCCTCGACGCTTCGTCTGATTCTTCGGCGCATCGTCCTTTCCTGCAGCCTATTGCCCAATCGGCCAGTTGACTCCGCAACTCCGATATCCTTGGCACAATACCCGCTCTTCTTGGCCCGATGCCCGAGTCCATGACCCGAAGCCTTCTGTCGATACGTCAACCGATCCACCGGCCCGACGTCCAATCTTCTAACATGTTCCTCCGGCACAACATGATGTTCTTGCTTTAATTGTCTCATCCTAATCGAAGCACCCTGCGTCACTCAAAACGCAGATTAAATCATAAACATATATCAAGGAGTTTCATCATCAAAATACGAGATTCAACAATCTCCCCCTTTTTTATGATGACAACTACTTGATGACGGAGTTAAACTTAACTCCCGGAGTTTAAACAAACTCCCCCTATCAATATGCCTTATTGATAGAAACTCTTAGATTCAAAAATCTAAGCAACATGTCATCATAAACGGAGTTTACCTTAACTCCCAGAGTTTAAACAAACTCCCCCTATCAATATGCCATATTGATAGAAACTCTTGGATTCAAAAATCCAAGCAACATGTCATCATAAGCTTATGCATAACATGTGATGTCATCAACATACTTCTCCCCCTTTGTCATCAACAAAAAGGAGAGGTACCACAATCAAGTGTTTGTGATGTAAGTTTTAACTCATTGCATGAAAAAGATAATATCTATTGTTACCATCATGCAAGTTTGCTATCATCAAATGGTAAGATATCAATATGTAAAATTGCGATTCAAGTTCTTGATATCTTAACATGATATGACATTCATAGCACCTATTCATATGAATGCTGCTTTTGATATCTCATCATAATATGGCATTCATGACATCTATTCATATTCTTCAAATATGGCACTCATAGTATCAATTTATATATTTCTCCCCCTTTGTCATCAACAACAAGGAGAACGATATAAGCAAATTTTAAATATAAGTGCGATGCCATAAGTTAGTTTATGTCATTTTCCAATAGTGAGTGATAGGATACCAATTATGCAAACATCTCGAGGAAAACATGACATGGAGATAGCTTTTATTGCTTCTTCCTTTTTATTTGTTATCTTTTTACATGAAGGAGGAAAGCCATATGTGAAGTTCAAATCGATAAGATATTAAAGCACACTTCATTTTTGCAAGGATTAAGATATGTAAGTGAGTCAAATCCTTGTATATAAAAATATCATCCTTTTATAAGAGGGAATCATCAAATATGTTTCTCGAAAAATATTTTTCACATGATAAGTGCATTTGCTAGATGATTCCATATGTCAAAAATCAATGATGTGAATTAAACTAGATATGACATATGCTTGTTAAGTTCGGAAGAGGATAATGTATCAAGAAAATCCGAAAATGAAATTTGACACTTTCATACATTCGGACAGGGTTTTACTAGAGATATTCAATTACACTCATGAAGGTAAAACATGCTTATTATCATGGAAATTTTTGTATTCAAGCACATAATTTCCAACATGTAATCATGGCAAGTAATTGTGTAAAATCATTATGGCAATCAAGTGATTTGATCATTTAATCAAAAAAGTCCAAAAAATAATTTTAACAGATTTAATCATTCGAACAGATTTTTGCCATAGTTTTTCAAATATAATCATGAAGATAAGGCATGCTTATCATCATGGTAGTATGATAGCAAGTTTACCATATACAAGCTAGCAAAAATTTTCAACATTTTAAGGCCCGCAAGCTAGCAATTTTGAGATGTTCAAGAAAGCAACTCTTGCTTCTTGAAATATAAGATTTGCTAGATGTGCAAGTTGACTTTTAGCTTCTTGAGATAGGCAAGATAGCATTCCTTGGTAATGTTCAATATAGCTAAGTTCTACATCATGCAAGCTAGTGAATCTTATAACATTTTAAAACATGCATAATCACGAAAGCATCATAAATTTTAATAATGTACAAAATTACAAATTTTGCATGATTGCATTTGTGTGTCTTGAGACTTGCAAGATAGCACTTCTTGGTGATGTTCAAGATAGCAATTCTTCTCTTTTGAGAAGTGCAATTTTTGCTTTCTTCTTGAATTGTGCAAGCTAGCTATCTCCCCTTTTGTCATTGTCAAAAAGAAGGGAAAAACCCTTTACATCAATTTTTAAATCATGACAAAGGTTAGTATCAATCTCATTTGTGCATCATTATATTTTCAAATTAAAACATGCACATTTTCAAAACATATAAACTCATTATTATATGCATGATTCCAAATCATCATTCATATTATTTCAATCATTGTTTCACTCATCACTATAGCTTATCATGCATAATATGTAAAACCATCTAACATGATATAAACATTTATTTATTTAATTTTTTTTTTTTAAGCATTCATGATACACATCATACATTATCATAATAAAAAGCATATGCATCATTCCAAATCATAAATATTTCAAATCATCATGGTATTAATTTGTCACGTTGCATCCTACCATGCATGATCGAAAAAATAAATTCATGAATATCTCATGCATTCATATCATCACTTGAGGAATATTGAAAAGAAATAATTGAGTGATGAGATAAATGTTTGATGAATACAAGGAATTGCATAAAAATCATATCATGAATACAAGGAATACAAGTCACAATCATTCAAGAGAAAAATCATTATTCATTTTCAATTCATTCAATTTGATAAATCAAGATTATGATTTTGATAAAACTCATTTCAATTTTAAGTCATCAAAATCATTTCTATGGCTCACAAAACATAAATAGATTCATGATTTCATTGATAATATATTTTCCCCCTTTTTAAGTGTTTCATTTTAAGTGATCGATTTCATGTTAGCATGCCTTTTCATTTATGAAAACATGCATCAATTTTTTTTTAAAGCCACTGTTATTATCATGAAAATCGATAATCAAGAATCACCATAATTTCAAAAATATATACTCATTAATCATAACTTCAAATTGAACATGATTTCATATACTCAAAATCGAGAAATAACAATGGAAATCAACATGATACACATTATTACTTCTCAACCACATATAGCATGATTTCATAATGTATTTTTAATCAAAATCATTTTGTTTATCATAAACAAGCAATTTTCATGATTATTTTCAAAATTACTAGAATGATAAGCATGATTCCTAATTTTTTGTATTTTCATTATAAAATTATTAAACATGTAATTTTCAAGAAAATAAAAAAGAAAAATGCATTATGAAAAGCATTATGTAATTTCAAAGTAAATTAAAGGCATTTTGATTACCTCAGCGTCGAAAGGCATAAAGGCGTAGTTTGCCACCTCGCCTTTGTTGATTTTCTCCTCGTCTTCGGAGGAGCTCGATTCATCCCAATTTTTGTTCTTCTTCTTGCGTTCAAAGCAAGTAGTTCCGTTCTTTTTACTTTTTAATTTTTGTTTCATTTGTAGTTTAAGTTCACCATCACTTGAGCTTATGCTCGAGTGGTCTTCAAATGTTCTATGTCCCAAATCCTTCCTGTTCTTTGGAAGGTGGTTCTCAAGTTCTTCACGTGCATTGCACGTCATTTCATATGTGATCAATTAACCAATTAGTTCTTCAAGTGAAAATTGGTTCAAGTTTTTCGATTCTTGAATAGCAGTTTCTTTTGAATCCCAAGTTTTAGAAAGTGAGCGCAAAACTTTGTTAATGAGTTCAAAATCCGAAAAGCTTTTACCAAGTGATTTTAAACCATTGACGACATCCGTAAAACGGGTGTACATGTCAACAACGGTTTCGCTTGGTTTCATATGAAAAAGCTCGAAATCATGCAGTAAAATATTAACTTTCGAGTCTTTGACTCTACTAGTTCCCTCGTGCGTGATTTCAAGAGTCCGCCAAATAGCGAAAGCCGTTTCGCACAAAGAAACCCGATTGAACTCATTTTTGTCCAAAGCGCAAAATAAGGCATTCATAGCCTTTGCGTTTAAAGAAAAATACTTCTCTAAATCCGACCATTCGTTCATCGGTTTAGAGGGAAGTTGAAAACCGTTTTCAACGATATTCCATAAATCCAGATTTAGAGAAATCAAGAAAACTCTCATTCGAGTTTTCCAATAAGTGTAGTCCAATCCGTTAAAGAACGGTGGACGAAAGACCGAAAAGCCCTCTTGAAGAGCCATTTCTCTCGGGTGTAAATCCGAAATGAGAAATACCCCGCTCTGATACCAATTGTTAGGATCGAGAGCACTAAGAGGGGGGGGTGAATTAGTGCAGCGGAAATCTTTCAGCGATTAAAATCGAAAGCTGCGTTCGTTCGATAAAAACTATTTTGATGCAAAAGCCGATTCTAAGATTACTTATGATTAAGTGCAGTTTACGTCTAAACACAGTTTGCGTCTAAGCGCAGTTTACGCAGTTTGCATCTAAATGTAGTTTGCGTCTAAATGCAGATTGCGCCTAAGCGCAGTTTGCATCTAAGCGCAGTTTGCGTCTAAGCTCAGATTGCGTCTAAGCGCAGTTTGCGTCTAAGCGCAGTTTGCGTCTAGGCGCAGATTGCGTCTAAGCGCAGTTTGCGGTTATAAATGGAATCAAAACGTAAACGTAAACTACAAAAAAACTCATTCGTAAAAGCGCAGAAGACAGTTTGCAGTTATAAATAGAATCAAAACGTAAATGTAAACTGCAATGTAAAGATCGTACGAAAACACCGATTTACGTCTGAATGCAGATTCGGAAAGATCAGAACTTAGAAACTTGTTTGTAAAAGCGCAGAGAGCAGTAGCTATGTAGGAGGTTTGCAGTAATGATAAAGTGCTCAAAATAAAAGCAAACCAGAGATTTAGAGTGGTTCGGTCAGTCTTGACCTACTCCACTTTTGGCTTCCTCCACCGACGAGGTCACCGACGTCAACTAGAGGCCTTCCTTCAATAGGCGAAGGCCAACTGCCCTTTTACAGTTTCACTCCTTTTGATGGGCTCAGGCGACAACCCTTACAGAACCTTTCTCTCCTCTCTTTACAACTCAAGACTTGAAGAACAGAAAGAGGAGAACTTTTGGACTTTACACAAATTTGAGCTCTTAGAATCACAGAAAAGATCAAGAATTCGGTGTAGGTCTGTATCTTTTCAGTACTGAATGGGTGGGGTATTTATAGGCCCCAACCCAGTTCAAATTTGGAGCTCAAAACGATCAAATCCCGGAATTTCGGGATCAGGCGGTTGCACCTCCTGACTGGGGCGGTTGCACCGCCTGGCAGAGCTCGAAGACTGAGCCTCTGGGCGGTGCTACCTCTGTCAGGGGCGGTTGCACCTCTCTGCCAGAGCTCGAAGACCGAGCTCAGGCGGTTGCACCGCCTGACTGGAGAGGTTGCACCGCCTGGCAGAGCTCGAAACTTGAGCTCTAGCGGTGCTACCTCCTGACAGAGGAGGTTGCACCGCCCAATCTCGCTCGGAGACTGAGCCCTGGGCGGTTGCACCTCTTGGCTGGGGCGGTTGCACCGCCCAGTCTCACTAGGAGACATAGCCTGAGCGGTGCTACCTCCCTGCCTGGGCGGTTGCACCTCCCACAGCAACCTGGGTCCGAATGGGTTGAACCATTCGACCCAATTTGAGTTCTTCAGGGGCCCAATTGCCCCAGGATTAAGCTAATGGGATCACCTCCCATTTCTAACTTAATCAAAGTGCTAACTACGATTATTTCCTAAGACATATTCTGCAGCTTGCTTCGGTGCGTCACTCAATTCTTCCGGCGAGTTTCCGGCGAACTTCCGTCGATCATCCGATGAACCCTCGGTGATGCTCCTGCGGACTTCCGGCAAACTCCTGGACTGCGACGATCCACTTGGCAAGTTCCGACGAGCTCCTTTGGCAAGCTTCTGGACTTCTCGGATTTGTTCCCGCAGAACCTCCGACGACTGTCCGAACTTCCGTCGAGCTCTCGAACTCCCAACGTGATCATTGTCATGACTCCGGTGCAACTCCTGCTGCATGTCTTACTTTCATCGTAGTTAATCCTGCACACTCAAAACAAAAACTTCGATCGAGACAATTAATCCTAAGCAATTAACCAAGTTGTCCGGCATGTCATTGGTCCCTCGACTCTTTGTCCGATTCTTCGGTGCATCGTCCTTTCCTGCAGCCTATTGCCCAATCGGCCAGTTGACTCCGCAACTCCGATATCCTTGGCACAATACCCGCTCTTCTTGGCCCGATGCTCGAGTCCACGACCCGAAGCCTTCTGTCGATACGTCAACCGATCCACCGGCCCGACGTCTAATCTTCTGACATGTTCCTCTACACAACATGATGTTCCTGCTTTAATTGTCTCATCCTAATCGAAGCACCCTGCGTCACTCAAAACGCAGATTAAATCATAAACATATATCAAGGAGTTTCATCATCAAAATACGAGATTCAACAAATTGTACTCTTTGCCTCCCTCAACATATTGAGGAGCTCTGGGAGAGTCACCTCAAGCTTGTTCATATTAAAATTCATTATGAACTGTGAAAAGGAATCTGGTAGGGACTGAAGCACAATGTCCACACACAAGTTATCCTCTAGGACCATTCCTAGTCCTGTGAGTTTCTCTATCCACTCAATCATCTTTAGGACATGGTTTTGAACCGGTGTCCCCTCAGTCATCCCCCTCAGTCATCCTAGCGCGGAAGAGGCTCTTGGATATCTCATATCGCTGAGTCCTTCCCTGTTCCTCAAATAATTTACGGATATGTAGGAGAATGGATCTGTCATCCATCTTTTCATGTTGTCTCTGTAACTCAGGAGTCATAGAGCCCAACATATAGCACTGAGCAAGAGTGGAATCATCAATGTACTTCACGTAGCGAGCGATCTCATCCTCATTTGCCCCTTCTTCGGGCGTAGGCATCATTGTATCAAGGACGTACACGATTTTCTCCGCTGTGAGAACAATTCTCAAGTTACGGAGCCAATCCGTATAATTTGGACCAGTGAGGCGATTGACATCAAGTATGCCACGTAAGGGATTTGAAAGCGACATTTTCTGAAAATAAAGATGCAGCATAAATGAATAACATGTAGATTTTGCAAGAAATAAACTATCAAGATATGGACTACTATCTTAATATGCTCCCACTATTTTACTAACGAGTCATGCGACACCCTTAGCACGTGAAACGAAAGTCTTCGGCAGACTTCTAGTGGGGATCAGGATCCAATCAGCGTCTTAGTGTAACCTCGAGGGACTCGACCAATCACACTAAGCCTAAAAGGTAGGCAACTCTTGCCGATCACAACTCCTTGTGATTCCCGTCCTGTTCGGCCTTTGAATCACCATGGCCTCGAGGGACTCGACCAACCATGATGCTCGGTTAAGTCAACACTTTCGTTACAAGATGAGTCTGATTTGATGATATACCCTCGAGGGACTCGACCAAGCATACCATGCCCTCAGGTCACCGGTGACATCTCTATGTCGTAAGCAAGATAGCGAATCGTGATATAGGTGAGTCTCGAGGGACTCGACCAACTCAACCAACACCGGGAATCGGTTCCTACTTATAACGATGGAAGGCCACGTGGGTCAATCTAATTGCCTCACGTTTACCGACTTAATATTATCGAGAGATGTTTCTATGATTTGGTCTCCTAATATGACATGTCACACATATACATATTTAATATATATCTACATCGCATGCAAATATATATACATATCTAGTATGTGTATAAGCAATCACACCAGATGATCATGGACCACAACCTAATATGATGAGGCCCGAGCCAGTAGGCCTAATCACTCACATCAAGATCTATGTGTGCAACGGTGCATCTCCATGCCCTGTGATCGTCCATCTCGTCCTCGTCGGTTCCGTCGACATTTTGATGCATCGCGATCGTCCGTCTCATAGATCCCGCTATCGCATCCACGCTCCCGCTGCGCCTCCTCATGTGATTACCACTTAATCATAGGCACACAGGCCCGACAATAAACGATAAATATAATGGAGGCTCGCAGACCTCAATAATAATAATCATAAGTACACACATCACACGATCCATGATCATCTGTCCACACATCATACATCACATGTATAAATAATTATCATCATGTAGGACTACTAGATAATAATAAAAATAATAATCAACTAAACCTTTTAATTAATTAATATTTTCTGAAATCAAGGACATGTAGAGAATTTCTCAATTCCTAAGGGTATTTTCGTAATTTGGATAAAAGACAGAAACTGGAATTTCTCAAATTCATAGGGGCAAAACTATCCTTTTTCCCAAAACCCTAATTCCCTCTTACTACTGCTGCCGCTGCCACCCTGCTGGCGGTGGCCTGTGCGGCAGGGCGAGGGCGCTGCCCTCGCCTACAGGCGGCACGCCCACTGGCGACGCTGCCGCTGCAGGTGGGCGCCCCCCGCGGGCGGTTCTGCTGGTGGGGCAACGCCCGCAGGCGGTGCTGTCCCACCGGGCGGCCGCCCCTGTGGGGGGGGGGGTTCGCCCGCGGGAGCAGCGGCGGTAGGCGCCGCTGCCCTGCGGCGCCTCACCCCGCGGGAGAAGCGGTCGCAGGTGCCTCTGCCCGCGGGTTGCCAGCCCCGCCGGACGCAAGCCTGCTGCAAGCAGGCCGCCGGCCGGCTGCTGCAGACGCAACCCCTGTGCTGCCCGCCTTCGGCTACGCTGCACGCACGCAGATTGAGGGCAGCAACTGTTGCTGCCCTTCCTTGTTTTTGCGTCAACGATTGTGACGTCAAAATTCTTCCTAAACACAACACACGCAGTTCAAAACCAATCATTCACACGAACAATCTGGTTTTGATACCACTGTTGGGAAATCTTGGGGGCGACATCATATGCGCAACGGAAGAACAAGAAAAACAAAATCCCCAATTCCCAAAGAGATGTTCGTCGTCGTGCAAAGATTGGTACGCAAAATCCGCGAAACTTAAAACTGTGTATAGAGTAGATTGTGTTACCTAGGGAGATCATATATCCCCGTTTCCTTGCAGATCCTTAGGAAAGGGTGAAGGAGGTCAAGCGTCCTCCTCTCTAGCGGTGATCCACACAGCAGGGTTGCGACGACGCTCCTCAAAACTCCAGGCCTGCTCTGAGGTGGAGAGGGAGAGGAGAATAGGAAATGCAAGTAAAGGCTCTAGCCCATGAGGCTTTGAATCCCTCCTATTTATAGAGGTCCCCTGTCAAACCCTAATGGGTCCTCCCCTAGTGGGTATTGGATCTGCATCCAATAAGACAAGGGATCCGTCTGATATCTCATATCCGAACCTCTACTCATCGTAATGCCTACTATATGTGTGTGACCCTCTAGGCCCAATATCGAGCTGGCCGTGAGTCATACCTGTCAGAACTCCTTCTAACTCAGTGATTTATTATCTCTGTAATAATTCACTTGACTCATCGACTACGGACGTACTAGGCCACTACGCCATAGTCCCCAGATGATACAGGGGAATCCAATCCATTGGACCTGTCTTTCCTCAGTTACCGTGTACCTATAGTCCCTCATCCATCTAATATCTCAGAGACCGTATATCGAGCAAGGTGTTGTCAGACCCATACGGTTTCTACTCGAGTCTCGCTCTAATCGGATTCTCTCAGAGAACTCTTTCTCTCTCAACCCGAATGACCCTGGCTAGGGATTTGTCTGAGCAAGAACACATGGGATATTCCTCTCAGGACGCCGAGAGTGGATGATCCTCTATCGACACTCAATAGCCCTTGTAAGGTTGACTACCACTCTCAATGACCAACTGTACTAGTTCTGGGACAGTCAAACCTATAAGTCTGGTATCAAAAAGTGGAGCACTCATACAGGACATCCTTGGTGTCTCAAGTCTAAGGACCAGATATACCACTAGGACTACGAAATCGCTGTTTGACAATAAGGCATCATCAACCATCCAGCATTCTATAAGCGGATCAATCAATAAACTCATTCTCCAATGAGCACTTGTACTGTATCCCTAGTGTCCCTACACGAGCAGCTATGAGACCAGCTGCATCCAATATATGGATGGGTATACAGCACACCAGTCTGTCCGGTTATCACGATGTCCCTCTCGAGTAACCTATGACCGGGATTATTTAGGATATGTGTTTTAAAGGTGAATTGATCTCATTATCGTGATCTCATCACGATTCAATTCCTATTACACAAATACAAGGACATCACAATATATGTATGCATTTATGCAATAGTTATAAAGTGATATGCGCCAAAATATAATAAGCAAAAAGATTCTGTATCAAGTCACACGTGCCATCACTCACGTGATTGGCTTGCTAAGCACCTATGACTAGCAATAGTCCCCAGACGATACAGGAGAATCCAATCCATTGGACCTGTCTGTCCTTAGTTACCATGTACCTATAGTCCCTCATCCATCTAATATCGCAGAGACCGTATATCGAGCATAGTGCTGTCAGACCCATACGGTTTCTACTCGAGTCTCACTCTAATCAGATTCTCCCGGAGAACTCTTTCTCTCTCAACCCGAATGACCTTGGCCAGGGATTTGTCTGAGCAAGAACACATGGAATATTCCTCTCATGACGCCGAGAGTAGATGATCCTCTATCGACACTCAATAGCCCTTGTAAGGTCGACTACCACTCCCAATGACCAACTGTACTAGATCTAGGACAGCCAAACCTATAAGTCTGGTATCAAAGAGTGGAGCACTCATACAGGATATCCTTGGTGTCTTAAGTCTAAGGACCAGATATACCACTAGGACTATGGAATCGCTATCTGACAATAAGGCATCATCAACCATCCAACATTCTGTAAGCAGATCAATTTGTGAACTCATTCTCAAATGAGCACCTGTACTATATCCCTAGTGTCCCTACATGAGCAGCTATAAGACCCGCTGCATCCATCATATGGACGAGTATACAATACACCAGTCTGTCCGGTTATCACGATGTCCCTCTCGAGTAACCTATGACCGGGGTTATTTAGGATATGTGTTTAAAGGTGAATCGATCTCATTTTCGTGATCTCATCACGATTCGATTCCCATTGCACAAATCCAAGGACATAACAATATATATATGCATATATGCAATAGTTATAAAGTGATATATGCCAAAATATAATAAGCAAAAAGATTCTGTATCAAGTCACACGTGCCATCACTCACGTGATTAGCTTGCTGGGCACCTATGACTAGCAGCTTGTTGAGGTAAAACCGATGTGCTGAAACTGACGTGGTGAAACCGACGAGGTGAAAACGATGTGTCGAAACTGACGTAGAGAAATCGATAAGGCGAAAACGATGTGTCAAAACTGACATGGCGAAACCGATGAGGTGAAAACGATGTGTCAAAACTGACGTGGCGAAATCGACGAGGCAAAACCGACGTGTCGTAGGTCGAATAATGGGTTTGGCATAGCTTGGAGTTACGGTTGCCAAGTTTGCAAGTGAGTGAGCCGGGGCAGCTCGGTTAGAGACTTGACGGGCTACGAGTCGGGGGTCGATGTGGAGCAACTTGGGTTTAACGTACTATGGCGGTGATTCACGCGTTGGATCGACTAAGATGTGACTTGAGCATAAGATTAGCTGTGAGGTGTGCCACGAGCGTTGGATCGGTCGAGATGTGTGGTTCGGGCGTTTCGACTGGTCGAGATGCGTTTCGGGCGTTGGATCAGTCGAGATGCATGGCTCGAACGTTGGATTTGGCCGAGATGCGACCCGGGTATTGGATTTGGCCGAGATACGACTCAGGCATTGGATCAGTCGAGATGCATGGCTCAAACGTTGGACTTGGCTGAGATGCGACCCGGGCGTTGGATATGGCTAAGATACGACTCGGGCGTTGGATTTGGCCGAGATGTGACTTGGGTGTTGGACTTGGTCGAGATGTGACTCGGGCGTTGGACATGGCCGAGATGCGACTCGGGCATTAGACTTGGCTGAGATGCAACTCGGGCGTTGCATTTGGCCGAGATGTGACTCGGGCGTCGGACTTGACCGAGATGCGACTCGGGCGTAGGATTTGGCCGAGATGCGACTCAGGCGTTGGATTTGGCCGAGATGCATCTTGGGCGTCGGATTTGGCCAAGATGCGACTCGGCTCTGTATCGAGTCTGGGGACCGAGTTTGTGAGCTCGGCTCCGAATTGAATCTGGGGACCGAGTTGTGAGCTCGGCCCCGAATTGGGTATGGGGACCGAGTTTGTGAGTTCGGCTCTGAATTGAATCTAGGGACCGAGTTTGTGAACTCGGCTCAGAATTGAATCTGTGAACTGAGTTTGTGAACTCGGCTCCGAATTGGGTCTAGGGTCCGAGTTTGTGAGCTCGGCTCCGAATTGAATCTGGGGACCAAGTTTGTGAGCTCGGCTCTGAATTGGGTCTAGGGATCGAGTTTGTGAGCTCGGCTCCGAATTGAGTCTAGAGACCGAGTTGTGAGCTCTGCTCTGAATTGGGTCTAGGGACCGAGTTTGTGAGCTCGGCTCTGAATTGGGTCTGGGGTCCAAGTTTGTGAGCTTGACTCCGAATTGAATTTGGGGACCAAGTTTGTGAGCTCGGCTTCGAATTGGGTTTGGGGACCATGTTTGTGAGCTCGGCTCCGAATTGAGTATGGGGACCGAGTTGTGAATTCGGCTCCGAATTGAATCTAGGGAACGAGTTGTGAGCTTGGCTCTGAATTGAATTTGGGGACCGTGTTTGTGAGCTTGGCTTTGAATTGGGTTTGGGGACTGAGTTTGTGAGCCCAGCTCCGAATTGAATCTAGGGACCGAGATGTGAGCTCGGCTCCGAATTGGGTCTGGGGACTGAGTTTGTGAGCTCGGCTTCGAATTGAATCTGGGGACCGAGTTTGTGAGCTTGGCTCCGAATTAGGTCTGGGGATCGAGTTTATGAGCTCGGCTCCGAATTGAATTTGGGGATCGAGTTGTGAGCTCAGCTCCGAATTAGGTCTGGGGACTGAGTTTGTGAGCTCGGCTCCGAATTGAATCTGGGGACCAAGTTTGTGAGCTCAACTCTGAATTGAATCTGGGGACCGAGTTTGTGAGCTTGGCTCGAAATTGGGTCTGGGGACCGAGTTTGTGAGCTCGGTTCTGATTTTGATGCTGGTGGGTCACAAGTCAGGAGTGATTTGGAGTGACCCGGGCAAGAATCGAACTTGGGCCGGCGAGGTGTAGGTCGGGAAACAATCTGGCAAGGCTTGGGCAAGAGCTGGGCCGACGGGCCACAGGTCGAGAACTGGTCTGGAGAGGCTTGGGCAAGAGCTGGGCAGGCGGGCTGCAGGTCGGGAACCGATCTAGAGAGGCTCATGTAAGAGAAAGGCCGACGGGTCACAGATCAGGAATCGATCTGTAGAGGGTCGGGCAATAGTTGGGCCGGCAGGCCGCAGGTCGATAACTGATCTGGAGAGGCTCGTGTATGAGCTGGGCCAACGGGCCACAGGTTGGGAACCGATCTGGAGCGACTCATGCAAGAGCTGGGTCGGCGAGCCGCAGGTCGGTAAATGATCTGGCGAGGCTCGGGCAAGAGCTGGGCTGGCGGGCCTCAGGTCGAGAACCGATCTGGAGAGGCTCGTGCAAGAGCTGGGCCGGCGGGCCATAGGTCGAGAACCGATCTGGAGATGCTTGTGCAAGAGCTGGGTTGGTGGGCCGCAGGTCGGGAACCGATATGGAGAGGCTCGTGCAAGAGCTCGGCCAGCGGGTCACAGGTCGGGAACCGATCTGGAGAGCCTGTGGACCTCTTGTCACGAGTGGCTTTTTGACGGGAGATTTTGGATGACGAGGCATCTTTTGATGGGTCCCCTAGGGCATGGAGTTGCTTCTCAAGGTTCCTCGAGATAGTGCCCGAGGTGACCTTTTCGGATGAAGTCCTCGCTCTGATTCTAGAGGTCACAACAATCTTCCGTGCCATGGTCGTAGTCTCGGTGGAACATGCTCAAAGGGAGAGGCGGAGGCCTCGGGAGCAGTAGCTCTTGTCAATCGGGCCTCTGGCGGGGTTGCACCAGGGCTACTGAAGTCGTTCCTCGGGATTATTCCGCCCTTGGCCTCTTGCTGTTCATACGCTTTTCCGCCACCAGAGCTTCAGCGACGATGTATTGGTTGGCACGTTGGAGCATCTCGGGGATGGTTACTGGCGACTTCTCGATCGACCAGAAGAACCTTGAAGGCTTCAAGCCCATCAAAAATACCTGCATAATAGGAGAGGGGGAGCGTCCGAGAATCCCCGGATATCAGTGGCAAAGCGTGCCACGAACTGAGAGAGCGACTCATCTTCGTGCTAGGATAGCACGAGTAGGGTGGCCATGGAAGGCCTAGGTCGCACGCTGGCGAGGAAGTTCTGCTTAAACTCCCTAACGAGTTGGTCGAAGGATGAGACCGAGGATTGGTGTACCAGGCTGAACCATGCTCGTGCCGGTCCCCTTAGAGTGGTCGGAAATGCCCAGCACATCTAAGCCCCGAATGTGGAGACGTGCTCCGTGGGATCGGAGCTGTCGTCATATGTCTCCAATGTCAGCAGCCTGAAGTTGAGATGTACTGGCTTATCCTATACTTCCTAAGTGAAAGGGGACCCGCCCGAGCTGCCTTCGTTGGACTCGCCCCGTGATTTTTGAAACTCACACTGGAACGCGTCTAGACGTTGGTTGACCCAAGACACTTGGGCCCTAAGCGAGTCGTCTTCTAAGTCGGATGATATAGTGTCAGGCTTGAAGTGGGGTAGTGTGACTTGGTAGAGTGCGGGTATGCTCTACTCGAGCGGACTTCTCGGGTTCGTCGTTTGGTCTCGGGCTTCTCCCGGCCCGACCTGCTCCCTGCTCGACCTTTGCCAGGTTGGGTTAATCGAGAGAGCTGCTAGCTGCACGATCTGGGGAATGAGCGGGACGAGCATCTGCATCATCCCTGCCATCTCTTGTACTTGCTTGGTTAGGCTGAGGAATGCCTCGGGCGACACGACCGAGGATCCCGTAGTAAGTCTGGGAGGTGGTAACCCCGGGTCATCGAACGGGTGCCAACAGCGATCTGATGTTGAGGCCGGGATCCCCCCATCTCGAAGGACGGGGAGGGGCTGATCTCCGGGCCCGACAAAAGGGTGACCTGCTAGTGGTTCTCCCTCGGGGAGAGCTCCTGCGGGATGCTCCTGCAACATGGCCCTCCTTCTAGCACCAAAATGTTAGTGAACAAATGTGTCGTGGCTAGTGAGTCAGCACGACCAGGTCCGCGGGTCGATGTTGGGAGTCTTCTGTCAGCTGAGTTGGATGCTGAGGTCGACCGGGCCCTCGCGACGGGGTGTTGATCAGCGTTCCTTGGTGCGTCAATCCGAGCGCCGTGTATGTCGAGCTACGTCTCTCCTTCTCCAGGGTGGTTGGCAGCTCATCTTCGTGAGGTAGCTGCGCCCTCAGGAAGGAGTGCTGGTTGGCGTTGGTCGGGATCCGAACCGATTGGTTGCTCTCCTATGTGCACTGAATGGTGATTCCCGGGTGGTTGGCAGCTCGTCTTCATGAGGTGGCCTCATTTTCCTGGAAAAATGGCCCTCGTCGGGATCACCCGATGAGGCCCCCCCGATGAGCAAGTCAATGGAGTGATCAATTGATTTTTTCCTCCCTCCAACTAGATGTTGGCTACAGGTCTTTATATTACTGTACGTGGGTCAGTCATACGCAGGTTGGTGTGGTGGACATGCCAAGCAATGCCTTAGTACGGATTCTGACTTGGCGTCTCTTGGGGGCAACATCGTCTCGGGGTTCCCGAGGTCGAGCAATGCCTTAGTACGGATTCTGACCTGACGTGTCTTGGGGGCCAAAATATGTCGTATCATGGCCTATTACCCAATCGACCAGTTGACTTTCGTAACTTCGATATCCTTACCATAATATCCACTTTTCTTGGCCTGATGCCCAAACTCATGGCCCAAAGCCTTTTACCGATATGTCGACTGATCCTTCGGCCCGACGTCCAATCTTCTAGCATATTTCTCCGGCCCAACATGATTCTTCTTGCTTTAATTGTCTCTCCCTGATCGAAGCATCCTGCATCACTTCAAAATGCATATCAAATCATAAACACTTATTGATAGGGCATATTTTGGCCCTATGTGAACCACCGACAGATGCTGCAAACCGATGCGACACCGTACGCCTCCAGAACCGCGGGGTGCACGCCACATCAAGCTCCAATAGTGCGACTGTGCGGCCTGACCACCCCAAGAGCTGGGGGTGGTGTCGTATGCTATTAGGGCATTGCCGTTTGATGCCGCTCAAGCACCCCCGAAGATGCCATCTCGTCAGAGAGGTTGTTTTGCCCCCAAAGTCAGCGGCCATGCCAGACTAGGGCCCGACCAATTCTCGTACGTAGGTATAAATACCCCCGACCTGATCCAGGAAAAGGGGGGGAGAAAAATCAATTGATCACTCCATAAACTTGCTCGTCGGAGGGGCCCCATCGGGTGATCCCGACGGGGGCCATTTTTGCAGGAAAACGCGGCCACCTCACGAAGACGAGATGTCAACCACCTGAGAATCGTCACCCAGTGCACTAAGGAGAGCAGCCAATCGGTCCGGATCCCAACCAACGCCAACCAACACTCCTTTCCGAGGGCGCGGCCACCTCACGAAGATGAGCTGCAAACCACCCCGAAGAAGGAGAGACACAGCTCGGAATACACGACGCCCGGATCGGCACACCAAGGAATGCGGATCAAAACCCCATCGCGAGGGTCCGGTTGACCTCGGCACCTAGCTCAGCCGACAGAAGACTCCCGACATCGACCTGTAGACCAGGCCGTGTTGACTCATCAGCCACGGCATATTTGTTCTCCAACACTTATCAATTGGTTTTATCATCAAAATTCGATATTCAACAATTTTCTCCTTTTTTATAATGACAACCAATTGATGACGGAGTTTAAACAAACTTCCCCTATCAATATGCCATATTGATAGAACCTTGAATTCAAGCTGAATTCAAGTCATTGAAAATTTCATCATGAATATTTGCAACACGTCATCATACATAACATGATCATACTTTTCCCCCTTTATCATCAACAAAAAGGAGAAGTGTAACTTTCAAGTGTTTGGAAATACAAGTTTAAATCATTGCATAATAAACATAATCTCTATTTTTTATCATCATGCAAGCTAGCAAAAGTTTAGTAAGTGCTATATCATATTAGAGCATGAAAGCTATCAAGTTTTAGATATGCAAGTTTTACAACATACAAGTTAGTAAATTTAAATATGTACAAGTTGGCATATTTGCTTTTCTTTACAATGTTTAAACTAGCAAGTTCTATAAGATAGCATCATTTTTGCATTTTCTTGAAATGTGTAACTTAGCAAAATTCACAAGATAGCATCATTCTTTCTTCTCTTTTGAGAAGTATAAGCTAGCAACTTTTCTCTTTAGAGATATGCATACTAGCAATTCTTTCTCCATGCAATTTGCAAGCTAGCAAACTTAGTAAGTTTTACATAATTTTGGAACATGCAGCTAGCAAATTTTATACATATGAAAATTGGCAAAAATTTTGTATCTTTTGAGATGAGCAAGCCTTTTGCTTCGTCTTGAAGTATGCAAGCTAGCTAACAAGCTAGCAAAATTTGCTCCCCCTATATCATTATTAAAAAGAAGGGAAGAATATAATTTTGTATCTCTTTTTCCCTTTACAACAGTTTTGAAAGCATGGCAAAGATATATGATCATTCTAGAGTATCATTTCAGAAAATGATAATTGTTGACTTTCATGTTATTTCATAAAAAAAAAATCATAATATTTCATGCATCATTCCAAATCATAAAAATTTCAAATCATGATGGTATCGAAACGTTAAATTACATCATACCATGCATGATCATAACTTCTCATCAAAATTTCATTATGAGTATTTCATGCATTCATATAGAATATCAAGAAGAATTAATTGGGTGATGAGATATACAATTCATGAATATAAATTGTGAATATCAAGAGACATATTATGATTCTTTTTTGATAACTCAAATAGCAAAAAGAAAGAATCATAGTAAACAATCTTGATTTATAAAAAAAATTCTCAAGTTATAATTCCAAGAAATCAAGAGAAACCATGATTCATTTTAACAAATCTTCTCTTAAATAAATAACGAAAAGAATTCTTAGGAGATCAAATAATAAAAGATACTCAAATAAAATTTTAAGTTATGAATTTTGAAACAGATATTCTCATTAGTAAATCGTAAAAGGAAACGTAGGAGAAAAAAATTTTAATTCATGCATAAGAACTCTTACGATTCATATTGAAAATTTTCTCAAAATGCAAGAAAATAAAGAGTAAGAAATCTTGATTCATAAAAAATTTTATGTTATAAATCTCGAGAAATTATGATTCTGATAAAACTCATTCAAATTTATTTTCATAATCCAAGAGATTCACAAAAGCATAATATACATGGATTCATTAATCTTTTATTAAAAAATCAATTAGATAGAGATGTTTCATTTTAAGTTGTTTGTTTCATACAAGCATGCCTTTGTTCTTTTTTATGCCAAATCAAAAACATGCATCATTTTTAAAACCGAAACAGTCACTTTCTTTATGGTAAAAATCGATAATCCATAAATCGCAAGAATCATCATGCATAATTTAGAAAGATAAATTCATTAAGCATGATTTCAAATCATCTTCAATCAAAATCATCATGACAAAAAAAAAATTAACACATTAAACATAGGATTAATCATTAGATTTAAATCTAACATTTAGTTGTATTTTCATCATTAAAACATCAAGCATGATTTCATAAGGCATTCAAAATCATTTTGTTTGTTTATCATGAAACATGCAATTATAATTATCATTTTCAAAATTACTAGCATGATAAGCATGATTCCTAATTTTTTGCATTTTCATTACATTATTAAACATGTAATTTTCAAGAAAAATAATTAAAATAAATTAAAAATAACTCATGAAAAAGTATCATATAATTTCGAAATAAATTAAGGGCATTTTGATTACCTCATCATCAAAAGCTGTTAAGGCGTAGTTTGTCACATCGCCTTTGTTGATTTTCTCCTCGTCTTCGGAGGAGCTCGATTCATCCCAAAGTGGTTCCCTCTTCTTGCGTTCATAGCAAGTAGTTGCGTTCTTTTTATTCTTTAATTTTTATTTCATGAACTTTTTAAATTTCATAGTGAGGAGTTTAAGTTCACCATCACTTAAGCTTATGCTCGAGTGGTCTTCAATTGTTCTAAGTTTGAAATCCTTCCTGTCATTAATGAACTAAAAAGTTCTTCAAGTGAAAAATTATTAAGATCTTTTGCCTCTTGTATTACGGTTACTTTCAGATCCCAACTCTTATTAATAGAACATAAAATTTTGTTTATAAGTTCAAAGTCTGAAAAATATTTACCAAGTGCTTTTAAACCATTGACGACATCCGTAAAACAGGTATACATATCTCTAATGATTTTGCTTGGTTTCATATGAAACAATTCAAAATTATACATCAAAAAGTTTATTTTTGAATCCTTAATTTTACTTATGCCTTTGTGTGTGATTTTAAGTATATGCTAAATATCGAAAGCCATTTCACAAGTCGAAACCCGATTAAACTCAATTTTATCCTAAGCGCAAAATAGAGTGTTCAAAGCTCTAGCATTTAAAGAAAAAGTCTACTTCTCCAAATCATTCCAATGGTTCATTGGAAGAGAAGATCTTTGAAAACCACTTTCGATAATATTCCATAAATTCAAATCCAACGTAAGTAAGAAAACTCTCATTTGAGTTTTTCAATATGTGTAGTCTGTCCCATTGAACAAGGGATGACGAATGAGAGAAAGTCCCTCTTAAAAGCCAAAAAGAGCCATTTCTCTTGGGTGTTAAACCAAATGAGAAATTACGAGGCTCTTATACTAATTGTTAGGAAAGAGTCAGCACTAAGAGGTGGGGTGAATCAGTGCAGCGGTAAATTACGTCAGTTTCATAAAATCTTCGTACGTTAAAAATTGATCTTGGAAAGATGCTTAGATTAACTTGAAATCTCATTCGTATATGAAGTGAAAGCAGTAAGCAAGTAAGATAATTTGCAGTTAAGGTAAATAGCAAAACAAAAAATACAAACCAGATTTTATAGTGGTTTGGTCATTGTGACCTACATCCACTCCACCGATTCCTCTTCCGTCGAGGCCACCAGCATCCACTATCGTTCTTCCTTTAATAGGTGAAGATCAACCTCTTTCTTACACCCCTCTTCTCCTTTTTACAGGTTTAGGAGACAACCTTTATAAGCACTCACTCCTCTTAAACAGAATTCTAAACTTAGACTGGAGGAGGGGATCTCTCAAGTGATTGCAATAGCATTTTTCCACTTTTAAGCTCTCTGTGCTTGTGTATTAACCAAGGATGAGAGAGGTTCTTATAGGCCTCAAGTTGATTCAAACTTGAAGCCCCAAAAGATCTCATTCTAGGTTTCCTGGGTACAGGCGGTACCACCGCTTGTGCTGGGCGGTACCACTACCTAACATAATCTCGGAGACTATGCCACGACGATGCCACCTTTTGGGTCACTATTTGGGCCTTTCATTAGGCCCAACACAGTCCTTACATAGGCCCAACTAGCCCCTAATTGTGTTGGCTCAATTCCAATCTCAATTATGTGCTAACTACGAAATCTAAGGCATACACTAAGCAAAACAAGTCCGTAAGTCTGGTTTCTTCCAGTGAGCTTCCGGTGAACTTCCGACGATCTCTCGGCAATGTTCCAATGGACATCCGGCAAGCACCCGAACTTTGCGATGATCTTCTTTGTGAGTTCTGATGAGCTTCTTTGGCAAGCTCCTGGACTTCTCGGTTGGTTCTAGCAGAACTTCCGATGAACGTTTGGACTTCCGATGAACTCTCGAACTCCCAATGAAATTGCATTCTTGACTCTTGGACTTCAATTTGCTTTATGCCTTGCTATTATAGTTAATCCTATAGACATAAAATATACTTCAATCTAGTCAATTAATAATAAGCATGAATCATGTTGTCCGGCATGTCATTGGTCCATCGACGCTTCGTCCGATTCTTCGGCACATCGTCCTCTCTTGTGGCCTATTGCCCAATCGGTCAGTTGACTTCCGCAATTCCGATATCCTTGGTGCAATATCAGCTCTTCTTGGCTTGATGCCCGAACTCATGGCCTGAAGCCTTCTGCCGATACGTCGATTGATACTCCGGCTTGATGTCCAATCTTCTAATATTTTTCTCTGGCCTAACATGATTCTTCCTGCTTTAATTGTCTCTCCCTGATCGAAGCATCCTGTGTCACTTCAAAACATATATCAAATCATAAACACTTATCAATTAGTTTCATTATCAAAATCTAAGATTCAACAATCTCCTTGCGCCATTTGGTGCCGCGTCAACTAGTCCAATCGCAACAAGGACCGTTCCGGGAAACCCGAGATGGCGTTGCATGGCACCATCCCACATATCCCAAACAACAAACACCCGAAGGTACATTCATCGCTCACCGAGGTCAGTTATATGACCGACCCCCGGGAGTCATATAAAAACCCCTCGCCAGCATCTGATGGGAGGCATGAGAACATTAGCAGACCACTGACCTAGGCTTCGGAGGGGCTCAAGTCGGGATCATCCCCATCTTGACCTAGGCCTGTGTTCAGGAATCCAAGTGCCATGATGGCGAACGAGTTATAGGGAGAAGCGCGTCGCCACCAAGTCCAATCTTGACCCGACCGACCGAGATCTTCGCCCTTAGGATGATCCTAAACGTCGCCAGTCAGACCAAGCTGTGTCAGCCACACAGTCATGGCTCGAGGTTCGTGGAACATTTTTGTACTAGAAGGAGGGTCGATGTTGCAGGAACATTTTGCAGCCGACGAAGAAGCTCACCTCGTCGAAGAGCCACCAGCAATATACAACACCCACGGGCCCGAAGGGTTGTCGCCGGCCACTCAAAGGGATGCGGGCATTGTAACCCAGACGTCGGATGGCTATTGGTATCTTTTCAATGATCCCAAGCTCTCCCCCCCCCCCCCCAGGAGATACTACGGGACCCTTGGTTGTCTCGCCCGAGGTGTTCCTCGGTCTTACAAAGCAAGTGCATACTATAGCCGGAATGATGCAAACAATCGCCCCACTTATCCCGCAGCTCCTGCAGCTAGTGGCTCCTCCCCTGTCCCTACTTGCTTTCACCTCATAGCCACCCTACATCCCTCCAACCAACCCAGTGGCACATATCCCAACCCACAATGAAATTGGGGAGCAGGTCGAGGCGAGAGCTCCAAGAGTGCCGCCTGTTGGGTCCAGTCCATATGTGGGCTTGGACAATTTGGGCCATAAGCCCAAATCAACTAATTGGAGATTAGAGAGAATGAAATTGGGGTGAGATTAGAGTAAGAGCGTGCAGCGTGCGGCGGCGTGCAGAGAAAAGAGGAGAAATAGAGAGAGAAAGTAAGATTTCTGAGTTTTTCTACTTGACGATCGGTGGCCAAACGTTGTCAGTTTCGGCCCAAATTTTAGGTGGAGAATCCTTGCAGCAAACTCTACAATCCTAACGGTGTTGATCTGCAGTTTACCCTCTCTAAGGTACTTTCTTGCGATATCCACTTTGTGAGACCTAGAATTCTCTTTGGAGGAGATCCACCTATGTGCTGAAGATATGCTATTCTTGAGCTAAGATCTATGTTCTTGATGTTATTCTGATCCTCTAGTTATTCTAGAGAAGACCTATTGTAAACCTATTATCATTATTATTGATAGTGGAAGTTTGAGGTGGACTACGGTCCCGTGGTTTTTCCCACATTGGGTTTTCCACGTTAAAAAGATTTGGTCTCATTGTGTGATTGATTTATTGCTCTATTGTTTATGCTGTGCTGATTGATATTAGCATTTTGATATCAAGTTGGTATTTTGATGAGGAACCTATTTTGATACACAAAGAGGGAAAAGAATTATTCCGCATTAACAGGTTTCTTCCCAACAAGTGGTATCAGAGCATCAGGTTGTTTGGTGCTAGTTTTCTTGTGTGATTGAAATGGAGCAGTCAGATGGTATGATTAAATTGAACTCATCAAATTATTCCACTTGGAGGCGTCTGATGGAAGATTTGCTCTATTGCAAAGATTTGTATAAGCCTATCAAGGTTAAAGATAAACCTTCTATTATGGACGATGAAGAATGGAAAGTTCAACATAGAAAAGCTATTGCCTATATTAGAAGATGGATGGATATAAACTTGCATGAGCATATTTCGGATGAAATCAGAGCTGATGTTGTTTGGCAAAGTTTAGAAAATCTCTTTGCGAAAAAGATAGTGGGAAATAG
Organism: Musa acuminata AAA Group; assembly: GCF_036884655.1. Classification (NCBI taxonomy): domain Eukaryota; kingdom Viridiplantae; phylum Streptophyta; class Magnoliopsida; order Zingiberales; family Musaceae; genus Musa; species Musa acuminata. Next base: position 35,881,136 of record NC_088332.1, on the reverse strand, counting down.
AATTTCTCTCCTTAGAAGGCTTGTAAATTTGAAGTATAAAGATGGTGGTAACATTGTTGAGCACATAAGCCTATTTCAGAGTCTTGCAAACAAGTTGGTTGCTATGAAAATGAATATAGATGATGAGACGCAGGGATTATTACTTCTCAGCTCTTTACTAGAAAGTTGGGAAACGTATGTGATGACTATTTGTAACTCCACGCCAGAGGGGACTCTAACCATAGATATGGTTAAAGACAGTTTGCTAAATGAAGATGCAAGAAGGAAAGAACAGGGTGAATCTTCTTCTGGTGCATTTGTTACTGAAAAACAAGAAAGGCGTGAAAGAAGTCATAGCAGAAATCCATATGGTTATAGAGGAAGATCCAAGTCTAGAAGAGATATCAAATGTTTTCACTGTAATAGGCCAGGTCACATGAAGAAAGAGTGTAGGTTTTGGAAGCAAGAACAGAATGAAATGAAGAAAAATGAGAAAGAGATCAATACAGTTGCTGCTGAAGGTAATATCACTATTGTCTGTGATGAAGGTTGTGTTGGCCTTGTAGCTCAGGACAGTAATTGGGTAATTGACTCTGGTGCTTCATTTCATGTTACTTCTCATGGTGATTTCTTTAGATCTTACAGTGCTGGTGATTTTGGTAATGTCAGAATGGGAAACAATGGTACATCTAAGATTGTGGGTATTGGAGATATTTGCTTGGAGACCAGTATTGGGAGCAAATTGATACTCAAAGATGTAAGGCATGTTCCAGATATTCGTCTTAACTTGATATCTACAGGTAGACTTGATGATGAGGGCTTTGCACATTATTTTGGTGAAAGTAAATGGAAACTCACTAAAGGTTCTCTAATTGTTGCAAAAGGAAAGAAGATTAACTCTTTTTATGTCATGGAAGCTAAGCTACACAAAGGAGAGATTAATGCAATTTGAAAAGGTGAAAGTATAGATCTTTGGCATAAGAGGCTTGGACATATCAGCGAGAAGGGACTTCAAACTCTTGCTAGAAAGCAGTTCTTACCAGAGTTGCAAGGTACATCTCTTAAATCTTGTGATCATTGCTTAGCTGGAAAAACACATAGAGTTACATTTCAGACATATCCATCATCTAGAAGATCTGATGTTATTGATTTAGTTCATACTGATGTTTATACTATGCAAACTAGAACTCTTGGAGGTGCTCTTTATTTTGTTACTTTTATTGATGACTATTCTAGAAAAGTTTGGGCTTTTGCTTTGAAATCTAAAGACCAGGTACTCGATGCTTTCAAGGAGTTTCATGTCAATGTTGAAAGAGAAACTGGCAGAAAGCTAAAGTGTGTTCGATCAGATAATGGTGGCGAGTACAGGGGTCCTTTTGAGAATTATTGCAGGTTCCATGGTATCAGGCTTGAGAAAACAATTCCTAAAACTCCTCAGCAGAACGGTGTGGCAGAAAGGATGAACAGAACCATTGAAGAAAGGATTAGGTGTATGCTTTCCCACGCCAAGTTACCAAAGTCATTTTGGGGGGAGGCTATGAGAACTACAGTTGACCTGATAAATCTTTCTCCATCAGTTCCTCTGCAAGGTGATGTTCCAGAGAGAGTATGGAGAGGAAAAGATATATCTTATAATCATTTGAGAGTCTTTGGGTGTAAAGCATTTGTTCATATTCCCAAAGATGAGAGGTCCAAGCTTGATAATAAGGCAAAAGCATGTATCTTCTTGGGATATGGTCATGAAGAGTTTGGGTACAGATTATGGGATCCAATGAACAAGAAGATTATTAGAAGCAGAGATGTTGTGTTTCTTGAAGACCAATTGTTTGATGATGGTGATAATGTTGAGAAGCCAGAAACCTCTGTTTATATTCCTTGGAGTTTGGGTCCAGTTCCTTCACCTGTAGTTCATGATGATCATGGGGGAGATGAACAAGAAGATTGTGGTGAGAATACTAGTGATGATACACCTACAGTTGATGATGCTGAACCAACTGAACAGGCACCTCCACCACCAGTTGAGATTCCATTGAGAAGATCCATTAGAGAGCGACAACCCTCTACCAGATATCCTCCACATGAGTATGTTATGTTTACTGACGGGAGAGAGCCAGAAACTTACCAAGAAGCTATTCTACATGAGAATAAGAGTGAGTGGGTTAAAGCCATGCAAGAAGAGATGAGATCCTTGCTTGAGAACCACACCTATGACTTGGTAAAGCTGCCGAAAGAGAAGAAAGCTCTTAAGAATAAGTGGGTTTATAAATTGAAGACTGAAAATAATAGCTCACAACAAAGATACAAGGCACGACTAGTTGTGAAAGGATTCGGTCAGAAGAAAGGTATTGACTTTGAAGAAATATTTTCTCCGGTTGTGAAAATGTCCTCTATCCGAGTTGTTCTTGGTTTGGCTGCCCGCTTGAATTTAGAAGTTGAGCAACTTGATGTAAAAACAGCATTTCTTCATGGTGACTTAGAAGAAGAAATTTACATGGAGCAACCAGAAGGTTTCAAAGTCAAGGGAAAAAAAAATCTGGTATGTAAGCTTAGGAAAAGCTTATATGGACTCAAACAGGCACCTAGACAGTGGTATAAGAAGTTTGATTCCTTTATGATGAGCCAAGGGTATGATAGAACCACATCTGATCATTGTGTGTTTATGAAGAAATTTTCAGATGATGATTTTATTATTTTACTGCTATATGTTGATGATATGTTGATTGTTGGCCATGATGTTGGAAAAATTGAAAAGCTTAAAAGAGAGCTAAGTCTTTTGCCATGAAAGACTTAGGATCGGTGAGACAAATACTTGGCATGAAGATTCTTCGTGATAGGAAGAAAAGGAAGATTTGGCTATCTCAGGAGACTTACATTGAAAAGGTTCTTGAAAGATTCAACATGAGTAAAGCCAAAGCAGTTTGTTCTCCACTTGCAGGTCATTTCAAGCTGAGTTCAAAACAATGTCCTACAAGTGAGAAAGAAAAAGAAGAAATATCCAGAGTGCCTTACTCATCTGCAGTAGGCAGTTTGATGTATGCTATGGTTTGTACTAGGCCAGATATAGCTCATGCAGTTGGAGTTGTTAGCCGATTTCTCTCAAATCCCGGAAAGGAACATTGGGCTGTAGTGAAATGGATATTAAGATATCTAAGAGGTACTTCCAGGTTGTGTTTATGTTTTGGTGATGATGAACCTGTGTTAGAAGGGTACACAGATGCAGACATGGCAGGTGATACTGATTCCAAGAAGTCCACTTCGGGATTCTTGATGACATTTGCAGGAGGAGCAGTCTCTTGGCAGTCTAAGTTACAGAAGTGTGTTGCTCTATCAACTACAGAAGCAGAATACATAGCAGTTACTGAAGCCTGCAAGGAAGCTTTATGGATGAAAAAGTTTCTACAGGAATTGGGCTTGAAACAGGAAGGATATACTGTTTACTATGACAGTCAGAGCGCTATTCACCTCTCCAAGAATTCAACATACCATTCTAGATCCAAGCATATTGATGTGAGATATCACTGGATTCGTGATGTGCTTGAGATGAAAGAATTACAGTTGGAAAAGGTGCATACCAATGATAATGGTTCAGATATGTTGACAAAGTCTTTGCCTAAGGAGAAGCTTGAAGCATGTAGGCGAAGAGCGAGATTGGTACAGCCCATCATATGAGTTGGAGGGAGAGAATTGTTTGGTCCAATCCATATGTGGGCTTGGACAATTTGGGCCATAAGCCCAAATCAACTAATTGGAGATTAGAGAGAACGAAATTAGGGTGAGATTAGAGTAAGAGCGTGCAGCGTGTGGCGGCGTGCAGAGAAAAGATGAGAGAGAAATAGAGAGAGAAAGTAAGGTTTCTGAGTTTTTCTGCTTGACGATCGGTGGCCAAACGTTATCAATTTCGGCCCAAATTTTATGTGGAGAATCCTTGCAGCAAACTCTACAATCCTAACGTGTTGATCTGTAGTTTACCCTCTCTAAGGTACTTTCTTGCGATATCCACTTTGTGAGATCTAGAATTCTCTTTGGAGGAGATCCACCTATGTGCTGAAGATATGCTATTCTTGAGCCAAGATCTATGTTCTTGATGTTATTCTGATCCTCTAGTTATTCTAGAGAAGACCTATTATAAACCTGTTATCATTATTATTGATAGTGGAAGTTTGAGGTGGACTACGGTCCCGTGGTTTTTCCCACATTGGGTTTTCCACGTTAAAAAGATTTGGTCTCACTGTGTGATTGATTTATTGCTCTATTGTTTATGCTGTGCTGATTGATATTAGCATTTTGATATCAAGTTGGTATTTTGATGAGGAACCTATTTTGATACACAAAGAGGGAAAAGAATTATTCCGCATTAACAGGTTTCTTCCCAACACCGCTCGACCAGAGCGCACCTGCATCCCGCCAGGCACCCCCTGTCGTATCCCGAGCTTGATACCCTATCATCGGACTCGGCGGATGACTCGTTTAGAGTCTAGCTATCTACAATGAACCGTCGCCTGGATGAGTTCCAGCGAGAATTCCTCAAATCTCGAGGCAAAACCGAAGAAAGCAGCATGGGAAGATCCCCTTTCACTCAAGAGATCCAGGATAAACCCATGTCGCTTAACTTCTGACTCCCAACATTGGAGACCTACGATGGTGGCTCCAACCCAACGGAACACGTCACCACGTTCTGAGCGCAGATGGCTCTCTATGGCACATCCGATGCCCTGATGTGCCGGCATTCCCCACTACCTTAAGGGGGCCAACGCAGATATGGTTCAGCCGACTGCAGCCATCCTCAGTCTCAATCTTCGACCAACTCACAAGAGAATTCGAACAAACTTTCTTGGCCATCATCCGACCCAAATCCTCCATAACCACGCTCCTCGCATTGTCCCAGGGCAATGGCGAATCACTCTCTCAGTTCGTCGCCCGCTTCACCAACGATATCCGATGAGTCCCTAACGCGCACCCCGTCTTGGTCATACAGGCATTTCTAATGGGCCTATGGCCCTCAAAATTCTTCTGGTTTCTAATCGAGAGGTCCCCCACGACAATCCCCGAGATACTCCAACACGCCAATCAGTATGTTGCGACCGAAACTTTGTTGGTCGAAAAGTGAGAAGACAATAAAAGGCCGCAAATGGAGCAAGCCCGAGGAACGATCTCGGGCCCATTATATGATGAAAACTCTATTGCAATAAGTCTTTCCTTACAGTGATCTATACATTATCTGATTTACGTAGACCCATTTGCAAATACTATTATTACTAATGAGTTGATGAAAGTCTTCTTTAAGCCGGTCCATGGCTTTTTATAAAAAGCCTCTAAGACAAACTACTGTTAGATTGACTTTGAATACTCTATAGATTTGACTCTATCATATTTAGCATTTACCACTTTAGCCCAAATATTTACATCATTATTAAAATAGGATATAATTCTTTTTATAAGTAAAATAGATTTAAGTAAATACAAATCATAAATCTTTGTAACTTTGATTATACCCTTTGTACCAAGAAAAAATATATATCTTTTGTAACTTTGCAATATTATCAAGAGCAGATTGACACATCCATGTGACAGATAGAATATGAATAGGAGTAGCACCCAAATCATTATTCATAAGGGTAACCCTACCTGCTTGAGAGAGGTAAGTAGTTTGTCAGCCACTAAGTTTCTTTAGCATTTGATTATGAATACTTTCACTAATCTCCTTACGAATTCTCCTAGGAGCAATATAAGTGCCCAAGTAATTAAAAGAAAATTTTTCCTCTTTGATATCAAATGTAGATTCTACTCCTAGTGTTTCTGTCAGTATAGCAAGGGAAAACATTTTTAGTTTTATTGGTATTAATCTTTTGGAAGGTCAAAAGCTCATCTCTTAAAGATCTCCAAAATTACATTGCACAATTACGATTTACACTAAGACAAAGAAAAATATCATTGATAAACATAAAGTGAGAAATTTTATATTTGCTCTTGAAATGAAATGGTGATAGGTTTTATTTTTCACATGCATTAGTCAACAGATAGATAAATAATTAAGCCACTAAAATATAATAAATAAGAGGAGAAGCGATCTCTTTAACATATACTCCTAGAGTCCTTGAATTATGAGGAAGGGGCCCATTAATAAAACAAGCATAGTAAGACATGAATATACAAGTAAATATTTATTGAATAAATTATGAAGAAAACTTTTTCTAAAGTTTTTCTAAATTAATTTTAATGATCACACAACGATTTTATCTGTAGAATTAAACATAGTGTGCTAATCTTAATGAACAAAGAGATGTTCATAAGTGCAACTTCTGAAAAAGAAAAACTCCAGCTGTTAAAAAGAAAATTTCTAACAATTGGAGCTTCGAAAAACAGTTCATGCTGAGGGACAAAAGCAAAGAAAGTGTTGTCGTTTCCCTCACGTTGATGCAAGATCTCAATCTAATAAGCTGGATTAGATTATAATAAGAATGTGAATAGACATCCCCCTATATAATTAATTAGCATACGGAGATACTGTTCACTAACAGAAGAACTAAATACGGAGATACTGTTCGATAACAGAAGAATTGCTTCTCGAGAACTATTTGGTACTTGGCTTCTGTGACACCTAATAAAGTAGTTGTGGAGGAAGCTTTCTGCACCACGGGGAGACGGATGGAGGCTGCCAATGAAGTGGCAGTGCACACGTATCGCCGACCCCACACCCGGATTCCAATCATGCGGACAGAGGGATTCCGGTTCGCTACTTAAATGGGTTGGGCTACCCTAATGTAGATTGGATCTCGACGATGGCTTTCGCCCTCAGCAGCACCAAGATGAAGCACAAGGTTAAGAGATGGATGCTCCTCAATTATTACTCGAAGGAATGCTGATGAACTTTCGTGACACTTTGCCTAGCTAAAAGAAAGAAAGGTAATGAGATGATGCCAGTAAGCAATAGCTGGGGCATAAAAGAGCAAAAAACCGTCCTTAGTTTAAGTTTCCCTAATTCTATTCATTTCCATCAGCTTGTTGCCAAGTTGACACGGACTTAGCTGGTTTTGCCTAAGTCGTGCGGCACCCTTGCGCGTCCGTCCGCAAAGGTCAGCCTCCCCGAAGCCTCCCATTGTCCCTTAGGACCAACAAAAGAGAGAACGGGTTAAAGAGAACGCCTCAAACGAGATCCACAAGCAAACATGTCCGAAAAACACTTCATAGACAAAGCAAATTACAAACAGACTTTACAAGCTCTGAACAGTGGCACAACAAAGGGTAAAATGGTCCATTACAGACCGAAAAGCTCTCGCACGTGTCCACATGACACAACCTTTATTTACAAGCCTAAAGAGGCCACCAACCCAACTAAAATGGGACTTATAAGCCTTCGGCTGCCCCTTTACATTCTGTACAAGGCATGAACATGCCAAACGACACGGACATACATAAGCATTACATCAAACACCTTGTTTAGAAGTTTGTCCGTGACATTCTCCCCCACTTATCCCTTCGACGTCCTCGTCGAAGCCTTTGTGAACACTGCAACTCTTCACCTTTGCTGAGTCTTCAATCTTCTGCTCTAGCTGCAATGCGCCTCCTGGCTCCCAGCTGCTCTCCGCTGCTGTTTCTGAGTAGTCGAACCTTTGATCCGCCATGCTGCTTCAACTCACCAATGACTCTTGACTCTGGTGTGGGGTTGGCTGAGTTGTGTTGATCATTGTTGATTCTTACGGATCCCCCAAATGAAGGAAAAAGACCATCCTTACTGCGCCAGTCTCTCAAAATTTCCACATGCTGCTTGAACTGGGTGGATGCTTGTTGGAGCTTTAACGAGCATCGCCTCGCAAACTTCTGAAGTTTTGGGTCCTTCCTCCACAAAATCTGCTCATTGACTCTTCTTTCAGTTAGTTGTCACATCCAAGTAGGTTCGCATCACTTCCGCTTTCGATTGGTATTTCGTTGGGAAATGAGGCGGACAATCTACTCTCAGTAGCACTGATCACCGTTGGTGACGATTTGACAACTATTGTCTTCCATTATCTTCGAAGGGTCTTTGAACTTGTGCAGAGCTCCTCTGCTAGATAGATAAGAGAACTGGGGTACTCGGTTTCGCCCATTCTCTTAAGAGTTGAGAAGGCAAAGGTTACTTGACTTCGCCCGCCTCCTCGAGGTTGTACTTCATGCATCGAGCTGGTTACTGGTCTTCGCCTGCTCTTTGCTCACACTTCTGAAGCACTTGAAGTGTTTGCACTCCTTGCGTTGAGTTAGCTACTGTGATTCACCTTCTCAATGCCATTGAACTTCTGGAATGCAGGAAGTTTTCACCCCAACTTGGTGTAATTCTCTGATAGATGAGGTCGCCTCTGGGATTGTACCGTCTTCTCCATCAACCCTGCCGCCTACTACACTGAGTAGCAAAGGTACAGCACCGCGTACTGCTTGCTTCGTTCCTTGGTCGTGCACTCTTGCATGACCCGAAGTCCTTCACTTACGGCTATCTTGATGAGAAACTTGTTGACACCGGTCTTATGAAGTTTCTTGGCCTCTGCCCTTCAGCCTTGTCTCGGTACTTGGAGATTGCCTCTGTATGCTCCACCTCCTCGGCCCCTTTCACGACCAAGCGCTCTCCCTCCGTGAGAGCAAGGGATCAATGACTTTCACGAAAGTCCCGCCTCTGCGGTACCATGGCGCTGCCATGCCCATGGCGCTACTATCCGTCGCCTCGCCTCTGAATCCCTTTTCTTCACAATCAGTAGATATGTCTCTGTGACACTCCTCTGAGTCCACCTCCATTCTAACTGATGCTTGATTTTGGGTAGCTAAGTCCCTCTGGACTCGTCGTCGCTTCCTCGCCCCTTTCGACCCCCTGCTTCAACACCTCTGTGTTTTTCAAGCAGTCCGTTTTGTCGATGGAAAGACAGACTGCAACTCCCATGCATGGCCTCTGCCATCACGTTGTAGAGTTTGCACCGATTCTGTTCTCCTTAGCTTCCTTGGTAGCAACGTTCGCTTACTCGACCTTGTCCTCTGACTTGTCGGGCTCCCTTAAGCGAATATGAGCTCTGGAGCAGTCCAACTCTCCAGCTGCTTCGATCATACCTCTGCATGATCAAGTCCCTCCCATGGAACTCACTGGTACTTGCATTCGAACTTTTCCCTAAGTGGAACACAGCCCCCATATGCTGATGACCAAGGTTTTCGTCCGATGCAAAATTCGATGCACGCACGGAAGACCCGCCTCTGCGGTACCATGGCCTTCACTCCTTGAATCGATAGCCCTTCTTGCCGTCGTGTTGTTCACCGAAGTGGAGCTCCCAGTAGCTCCCGATCATACCTCCATATGATCTAGTCCCTCCCGGGACTCTGTCGTGTGTATCGTATTGCCACGAACTGTCCCACCACGATCCGCTGCACCATGTCGCCTCCTGGTGACATCTCCATTGCATTCTGATCCTTGTGGAATAAACTCGAATTGTGAACCCTCCATGTGTGGCCTCTGCCAATACATCGCAGGGTCTCCTCCACCTTCGATTTTGTTCGCTCCTTTGGCAATCGACCTTCATCCACCCACTCTTGGGTCACACCTAGATGAAGCACCGCTCTAGGACAGTCCGTCGCCTAGTAGCTCCCGAAGTCCACCGACTTCACTGTAATTTGTGCACTATTGTCTGGATCCTGGGCCTCTGCCCCTACCAGCACAATCTCCGCTGCGCACCGCTTCCTTCATGGCAACTTGAATGACAACACTGTGGCATATTCTTCAAGAGTACCCGCCTCTGCGTCCTCTTGCCCCGTGCTAAGGCCTTCTGAACTCAACTTCGCCTCCGCAAATTGAGTCGCCTTAGTTCCTCCATCAAATGCTCCTCCGAGATAAGGTGCATGTGCCCCGAAGCTCCCTTCGTCTTTGGCACCATGCAAGATGAGTCTGCTCCGTCAGAATGAAGGACCCATGGAACAACATGATCCTACTCTTGCCTCTGCAAGAGTTCATGTCTTTGACCTCTGTCTAAGGAAAGCACTGTGCTTCTGCTCCATGTTCCAACTTCTCTGCTGGCTCCCTTCATGCGGCTTGGGTACTTCACCAAGTTACGCCCAAGTTGCTCCGCTCCTCGTTTTCGCATTGAGTCGATGGTGGCCCTCGTGCCCACCATTCCACAGGTCAGCCCTCCCTTGAGTCCGATCTCCACATCGACTCCAAGTGTGCCTTCATTTAAGTTGCTTCAGGTCGCTCCCCCACTTGATCTCGTAATGCATCCACCAATGCATTCTCTCGAGCGAGATCATGCGACAACTCCTCACCGCTTGCTCAGTCCATCGAGCTTCGTGGAGTTGTTGTTTGTGAGGTACTCCTCCTCAACATGTGAGGTCCGTCTCACATGATTCTCCCTCTGGAGAGCCGGGACTTATCCCTCCTGGATAACTATCCCGTTGGAGCAACATCTCTCTTCATTTCGGAGACCACCATCCCCTTGGACTACTCCGATCTGCTGAACAAACTGTGCATTGTTCTGCCTCCTGCAAACGCACTTGCTAGATTGCGACTCCACGTCAATACAGCCCCCACTGCACCCCTCAAGGCCTAGCAACATGCTGAACTCATTGCACACTTCAGCCTCCTACGGACGTATCCTACGCTTGCCAAAGAGAAAGTTTCAATGCTCCATGGCGCCAAGTCTCGGTCGCCTTGGGATGGCCACGAACATTCCGTCGTCCGCATACAAGCCCATACATGAGTACCAAATTCTTCGAGTTAGCAATTCCCCTCACCTCTGTGAGCTTTGCATAACTCTTTTGGTCGTTGCGCAACTCATTCCACCTTGCATGGTCTCATTCTTGCCAAGCGCCTCGCTTGCCTAGAGCACCATCAAGTATAGTTGTCAACGTTGAGCCGTAGCTCAAACTCAGCCATCCCAACCTTTGTGCGCTCCAAATTCTTCCAAGCTTGCCTGTTCTCGTGGTGCCTCTTGCGCGAAGGGTTGGCCATTCCTCTGAATGCCAATTTCAGATGCCCGCTCCTCTGAGCGACTCTTTTCCCTACATCTCCATGCCCGTTTTCCCTCAAACGGTCGCGCGTTGCTGACTGCCCTCAACGCAGCCCCGCTAGGTCCCCCACGTTTGCATGTCAAGTGTTTCTATGAGTGCTTGTCCCGCTCTGATACCATATGACACGGACTTAGCTGGTTTTGCCTAAGTCGTGCGGCACCCTTGCGCGTCCGTCCGCAAAGGTCAGCCTCCCCGAAGCCTCCCATTGTCCCTTAGGACCAACAAAAGAGAGAACGGGTTAAAGAGAACGCCTCAAACGAGATCCACAAGCAAACATGTCCGAAAAACACTTCATAGACAAAGCAAATTACAAACAGACTTTACAAGCTCTGAACAGTGGCACAACAAAGGGTAAAATGGTCCATTACAAACCGAAAAGCTCTCGCACGTGTCCACATGACACAACCTTTATTTACAAGCCTAAAGAGGCCACCAACCCAACTAAAATGGGACTTATAAGCCTTCGGCTGCCCCTTTACATTCTGTACAAGGCATGAACATGCCAAACGACACGGACATACATAAGCATTACATCAAACACCTTGTTTAGAAGTTTGTCCGTGACAAAGTGTTGAGTTCTTATGTTTTTCCACAGCCTCGGTCTTTCTGGGTGTGAAATTATAAATATGTTACCATCTACGAGAAGCTGTCATGAAAGAAAGAACGAGCGAAGGTCGATCAAATGGGCATGAATGATAGCTTTTATTATCATCGTCTTCATGTGTGATGATCAAGTCAAGTTGCTGAGGCTATCATGTCGGTGTAAAATTGTAAATATGTTACCATGTACGAGGAGCTATCATGAAAGAAAGAACACCAGTGAAGGTCAACCAAATGGTCATGAATGATGGTTTTTATGATCATCGTCTTCATGTGCGATGATCAAATCAAATTGTTGAGGTTATCATTTAGTTTATATTATTGAGCTTATCATGTACGGGAAACTATAAAAGAAAGAACATTAGTGAAGATCAACAAATTGGCCATAATTGATAACTTTTGTTATCATGTTATTCATGTGCGTCGATCAACTCAAACGACGGGTTTCAAGCGCTGGTTCTTCTGCATCTGTGCTGCAGGTGAGATGCCCACTGTTGTTTTAATGCCACCAATATGGACGGCAAATATATCATATACAGTAATAGAATGTGACTATTAGGTAGATAAAATATAATATGAATATGATTAGATTTTAATAATAGTCATCGATCAATAAAAAAAAGTTTAATTATGATAGAATTTCTTAGAAGATGATTTTAATAAGAGGGACTCTCCTAGTTACTTATCTTAGATTTTCTGCTCTCACTTTCTAGGGACTCATACATGATATAATTGAAAGATTACATATCTTCTCTTATCTCTTTTAGTCACGTGAATCAATCAATAAGAGATTATAGATCTTCTCTTTCCTTTTTCTAAATATATCCTATAAAGGATAAAAAAAAAAAAGGAGAAAACAAGTCTAATTCTCTTTACAGATCTACATCACTACACTACATATCTCAAATCTAACGATAGTACGCTTGCAAATCAGAGGAAATATTTTCTAAATAGCATCCAAAGGTATGCATTATAATATTTAGATCTATTATTATTTGATTTCAAATTTTAGTATTAAAGTTCCTCCTTATAATAGTATATTATGTTTTTTATGTTTACAATTGATATCAGAGCTATAGTTTTGAAATCAAATACTTTAGATCTATTTATTAGTATCTTTCTCTTGTAAAATAGTATTAATCAGTTTTTATTTACGATGCATGAACGAGTCATTGGTATTGTTGATATATTTTTCTATCTCGTCCATCTTATCGCATACTTACGGGCGATGTAAGGTTTCTCATGTCTAATTGATGGACCACTGTCGACAACTTATTATCGGCAACAATATTGTTGAGGACGACGACCTCCACTAGTCACTTGTCTAATCATGGGCAACAACTGTGACAGCATTGCTGTTAATAGTTGGCATTAACAGGACACTAGAGGCCACACCCAAGTGACACCTCTCATAGGCGATGAATGCATACCGCAATTAACATGCCCTGCGCAAGTGACAGTCGCGAACCATGGCGTGATGGTTATGCCTTGCATAGGCGACGACCATGCATGGTGACGTCACGCATAGAGAGGAGAATTAGGATTTTCTTTTGAAAGACATTTGTACCCTTCATAAATAAAAGAATTTCAAAATACGTCTCTTTATTTACTTTCCAATTCTACCCCTCATATATTGAAATTTTTTTATATATATCCTAAGTCAAAATTATAGTTTTACCCTTCTCAAATTTAAAATTTTAGATTTATGTCCTCAAGCATAAAATTAATAAATTTAATTTAGTATAGTCAAATGTTTGATTGGATTTGATTATGTCAATATTTTGACTGCTTACTGGATTTTGATTCAAAAATCAAGTCTTGATCGAATTCAAGAAAAAATATTTTTTGATTAATTTTTATTCTGATCAATTTTATTTTTTGACTGATTTAATTGGGTTAATATTTAGCTTAATTCGAGGCTTGTCCAATTAAATAAGATTGATCGGTATAAGGGTTATATATGAAATTAAAAAATAAATTATGATTTTCTTTTATAGTTTTCTCATATGAATTATTGATTAAAATTTTGCATTTGACAAATAGAATCCTATTGTTCTTGGATATTTATTCGATTATTAATATGTATATATTTAAAATTTTGAAATAATATTTATTTTTCACATGAAGGCATGATTTATGTCATGTTACAATTATCGTATGAGTTTTTTTATGTTGATTAATATTCAATAATTATTATGATTATTATTTTATTAATGAACTATTTCGACATAAATTAGATTAAAGAAAGTTGATGAATATTATTTGTAACTTACATCTCTAATTTTTATATGATTGGTAGCTACTAAATTAGCTTGGGATAATAGGCTTATAGGATATGAATTACAATAAAATTTTTATCATTTATAAGATATTTTAAATTATATTTTATATTATTGTATTAGTTTTGTAGTAATTAAAGTAGCTTTGATTAATAACTTATAAAATTATATCAAAAAATTAATCTTAAATGATATTGAGAAAAATATTATTTAAAATGACATATATGAATAAAAGATTTAGATAAATCGAGAAATTATTTTAAATAATTATGTGATGGGGTAGAATGATATGTTTGAATATCATTGTAGTTTATGACTCTATACCCAAAGGTAACAATACTATTCCACGAGGATGGTATTAGTCCTCCATATATAATTTTGGACGAATATTAGATATGTCAATATTTCACCTAAAGGTGGAATAGAGATGATATCAATAGTTCAATATTTATTGAAAAACTTAAAATATTAATATTATATTATCATAATGGTACTTCCTTTATTATATTCTTATAAATATCTTTATATTTTTTGGATTAAATGATTCAAGCATATACAATTTACATTGGGCATATTAGACCTTGATCAAGCTAGTTGAAAGGATCACATACTTAATTACTAAAAATTCTATGAAACAAATAATTGAGATAACTAATTAGGAAAGGCCTAAAAGACTTGGTTTTATAATATTTACTAATAATATTTATATTTTATTATATTATATAATTAGCATATAAAAATATCTTAAAAATTAATTTAAATTTAATGATAAGTCATTGGTTGGCATATTAATAAAAGAATTGACTAAAATTTAGTATGATAGTATTTGAAGAATTCAAGATTATATATTCAATATTAAAGCTGTAAGTTCAAGAACATTAAGCATAAATATAGTTGAGTCCTTCCTCATATAATTTATTCTTAATTTCATTTCTTTCTATTTTTGCTCATTTAAAATTTACTATAATAAAATTAAAGATAAGTGAAACTTAAATAAATCTACTAATATATTTATTTAGAAAGAATTAAGATTAAAATACGATAGAGTCATAATATTTGGGATATTGCTTAAAGAGTGGGTAACAATGAAAGAAAGTTAAAGTGTAAATCATTTGAGTTTATAAGTCCTCACAGTGAAATGCTACTTTTGTAGTAAGGAAGATCATGTGAAGAAGAATTGTAAGGTTTAGTTTAAAAGGAAAATTATAAGTCTAACTTTATATGTTTCAAATCAAATATTATAGAAATCTTTTTCTAATACTTGATGGATTAATTCTGATGCTTCAATATATATTATCAATAATAAAGATTCATTTTAATATGAAAACTAAAAAAGAATGAAATATTTATCATTATAAGGAATTATCTTAAAGCAAAGTAATACTAGTTAGTACTTATCGCTTATGCTTAGAGATGATTCAATTGATAGATCTTGAGAATACATATTATATTCTTATAATTCTAAAAATTTAGATTTTTTTATCTAGAATTGTTAGGATATTATTTCTCTCTTGATAGTCGTAAACTTAATATAATTAAATAAAAAAAAATCATTGAATTATGTATAATAGTCTATATAGAATTAATGTAAATCTTGAATTTACAATAATATTGTAATCAAATATTGAGATAAAATATAGTTTCATAAACTTCTTAAGATTAATATGCTTACATTTGTGGGTTACTCCATATTTCTATTTTCATAAAGAGTGATATTTTATCACTTTTATAGAGAACCTATTGAGATATGACTATATATATCTAATTTATGTAAGGTCTCAAGTTGTTGACACCTCTAAGTGTACATAAATGAAGTTGAGAGATAATTAAATAGAAAAGTCAAAATTATAATATCTAACAAGGGTGATAAATTTTGTAATAGTTATGATGAACCCAATCATAATTCTAGTTCTTTTGCTAGATTCCTAAAAAAAATATAATATTTATGTTCAATATGATTTACTAGATATGCCACAACATAATAGGATTATTGAAAGGTAAAATCATACTCTTATGGATATGGTTAAGAGTACGATGGATTATTATTCTATACCTGAATTAATATAATGAGAAGCTTTAAGGATAATTATGTATATTTTGAATAAGTTAATTCCAACAACTTTTTTTTAGTTATAAACTGATAGGAAACATAACTTAAGATATTTACATATTTAGAATTGTCCTCTAGAGTCTTCAATTTACATAAAAAGAAATTAGATTCAATAACTATTTTTAAATATTTTATTATTTATCTAGAAAAATCCAAAGTGGTACATATTTTATTATCCTAATTATAGTATGATGATAGTTGAATTTAATAATATATTATTTCTAAAAAATAGCGAATCAGTAGAAGTGAAAGTGTCAAAATTTAGTGAGGAGATATAGGTTGATCCTCCTTTATTATTCAAATGATTATTGTTACTCAAATCATTAAATGATTTGATAAAGTTGAATAATAAAATAATATTAATGAACTCCCACGTAATATTGATATCACTACTAATGATCTTGTAGAACAATCAAAATTGATAGTTTTGAGAATATCTCAAAGGGAAAGGAATCCTATTGTTTCGCGAACCTCAAGTTGTGACTGTGTGGCTGACACAGCTTGGTCCGACTGACAACGTCCAGGATCATCCTGAGGGTGAAGATCTTGATCGGTTGGGTCGATATTAGACTTGGTGGTGATGAGCTTCTCCCCCGAACTCGTTCGCCGTCACTGCACTTGGATTCCTACACATAGGCCTAGGTCGGGATGGGGATTATCCCAACTTGAGGCCCTCTGAAGCCTGAGTCAGTGGTCTGCTAATGTTCTTATGCCCCTCGTTAGATGCTAGCGAGGGGTTTTTATTGTGACTCCCGACGGTCGGTCATACGGCCGACTCCGGTGAGCGGTGCGGGGAGATGACCGCTGCATCCCGGATTATCGACGGCACATCTATCGTAGTTGTATCTCCCTCCCGAGGTCTTGTGCTCGGGCTAATGTGGTGGGGGTCAGTTCCCCGTAGGATGATCCATAATGTGCCCTATCACTTCTCCCCCCCCATCAGGTCGTGTCTCTGGGTCCTTGTGAGGAGCTAAGGGCACGACTAGGTTGGTAAAATGGTAGTCAAGTGGCAACTTGACAAGGCGTTGCTTGTGAGTCCTTTGGCCCAATTGCATGACTTGGGTAAAGGTTGATTCTGTTGGCCGAGCTATCTAACCCGAGCGTTAGAAGAGTTGATTTGATGAGATGCTACTCGTGCGGCTACCGGTCGAGTTAGGTGACTCGGGCAAAGACTGATTGGATGAGACATTGCTTGTATGACTGTTGGCCAAGTTGCATGACTCGGGCAAAGACTGATCCTTTTGGCCGAGATACTCGACTCGGGCGCTGGATGGACTGATTGGATGAGATGCTGCTCGTACAACTGTTGGCCGAGTTGCATGACTCGAGCAAAGATTGATCCTGCTGGCCGAGCTACTTGATTCAGGCACTGGATGGACTGATTGGATGAGACGCTGCTCTTACTATTATTGGCCAAGTTGCGTGACTCGGGTAAAGACTGACCCTACTGGCCGAGCTACTTGACTCGGGCACTGGATAGACTGATTGGACAAGATGCTGCTTGTACGACTATTGGCCGAGTTGCATGACTCGGGCAAAGACTGATCCTACTGGTTGAGCTACTCGACTTGGGCATTGGATGGACTGATTGGACGAGATGCTACTCTTATGACTATTAGCCGAGTTGTGTGACTCGGGCAAAGACTGACCCTACTAGCTGAGCTACTCGACTTGGGCACTGGATGGATTGATTGGATGAGACGCTGCTCATACGACTGTTGGCCGAGTTGCGTGACTCGGGCAAAGACTGATCCTTCTAGCCATGCTACTCGACTTGGGCACTGGATGGACTTATTGGACGACACGCTGCTCATACAACTGTTGGCCGAGTTGCATGACTTGGGCAAAGACTGATTCATCTAGTCGAGCTACTTGACTCGGGCACTGGATGGACTGATTGGATGAGATGCTGCTCATACGATTGTTGGTCGAGTTGCGTGACTTGGGCAAAGACTAATTCTGCTGGCCGAGCTACTCGACTCGAGCACTGGATGGACTGATTGGACGAGACGCTGCTCATACGACTATTGGCCGAGTTGTGTGACTCATTCACACTTCATTACATGTTTTTGGTGGAAATTTATGGCAAGAATTTTTGGTGGTTTATGGATTTTTGGTGAGAATTCGATGAATTTGGGGGATCTGGGAAGTTATGCCAGATTAGATGCTGACATTACTTCTTGCCTTGGGGAGTCTAAACGTCAGCTTGGGGCAACGTGTTTCTTCTTTATAAGCCCCTGATTATGGAATGCAGTGGCATTGTTTAGTCATCGTTTTCTCTGCTCACGCCTCGGATAGCTTCTCGTTATTTTGAGGTCGGGATGTCTTCGTCTTCCTCATCTTCCCCCTCTTCGGGTCAGTCAGTTTCTGAGATCAACAACTCGGGTTCCGGTAGTTCTAGGGTAGAGGTTATCAGTTCTTCGTCGGGTGACTCGCCCCTAGCGGATTTAAAGGCCTTTGCAGCCCTTCAAGTGATGAGGTTGTGGCATGATGTCGACTCAATGGTGACCGAGAACCTTTTAGGTCCGATTCGGGCTTGTTATAGTATCCTAAAGAATTATAGACTTCATGCTCTACGTCCTGCTTAGTGTCCTTATGATCCATTTCCCAACAGGTTTGGGCTGACCACGGATGCTCTAGAGGCAAGGCTACGCTTCCTGCTGCACCCTATTATCGAAGAATGCCTCCATTGGTGTGGGATCTCACCATCCTATATGGCACCGAACTCCTAGCGTTATCTAGTGGTTTTCCTCAAGGAGTGTCAGAGGGCAGGGATCGAATCGACCCAAACCCTTTTCTTAGTTTGCTTTCGCTTGTGCAAGGGGCGAGGCGGGTATTACTTGACCACCTGAAGTGGATTTAAGATTAGCGGGGCACCCTCCAACAACAAGGGGTGGAAGACCCGTCATCTCTTCGTGAGTTGTAATCGAGGATGGGGGTTTTGCATTGGGTGGACCTCTCGAGCTATTAACAACATTCCCCCATTTCTTTCAGATGAAGAGACTGAGCACGTGGAGCGATTGAGAGAGATCCTATCCTCTTCTCGGGCCATTAGGGGAATGATCGAGGAGTGGCTGGTTGAAGCGGGGCTAAGCCCAACCACTAGGGGTACGATCAGATTTGTGCTCGGAGTGCTCTTCCTCCCTCTCCCCCCCCCCCTTTTTTTTATGTCTTACTAATCGAACCTTTGTTTCACAAAAATGGTGAACCTCCAAATTCTGAAGGGGATGCCTTGCCCTTTAGATGTGGTGCAACCGACCTAGGAGCACGAAGGATCCGGCCCCGGGGATCCTTCGAGAAAGGGCACACCGACGCATGGGTCGAAGTCGCCTAGGGAGCCGGAGGCGGGTTGACCAAAGAGAAGGCCAAGGTCAGCATCCGGAAGGTGTCGGAAGGCATGGCGAACCACGAAGTGGCGACCCTGGGGTTGGGTGAGTTGGGTGGTGGCCTCCAAGGCGAGGGTTCGACGTGTGTGCGGGAGAGGGGGTGTGCCGGCTCTCCTGGTGAAGGCCCTTCTAAGAGATCTACAGCTTGCCCGAAGTTGATGCGGGAATTGTGTCACATCAGGGCTTGCTCTGAAGGGGAACCTTTTCAGGCCCTTAGTATGGCCGACCTTATGGAGGAGGAGCCAGGGTCTCCCTACAACACCAGATGGCCAACTCTCAAAGCTGAGAGTAGGATCTAGTCTGATGGGTCAGCGACCCAAGAGTTCTCGCGGGGGGTGCTACATCCGACGTTGGTGAAGTAGTGATACTATTCACCCTCTATGGTGCTGATGGATTGGGCGACCAAGTCCCTCGTTTGGGTGAGTTTGGTGTTGTTTTTTTTTTTTTACTATTTGGAAGCTAGTGCTGATGTCAATCCTACGTAGGGTCAACATTACACCATGGCCTTGATCGACCGCGTTTATAATGCCGGTAGGGTGATCGAACGCATGGGCGAGATGAACTCGGGCCTTTGCCAAGAGAACAAGGAGCTAAAAGGTGGGCCTAGTCTAGCGACCATGGCGGCGGTCGAGCAGTGTGCCACGGACTTGGAAGTCGAGGTCAAACGATTGAAGGCCGAGCTGGCCGACTCCCAACGTCAATTGAAGGAAATTTGGGGGCAGGTTCGGGCTTTGGATGATGAGCTATTGACCCTTTCACAGAACGCTAAAGCTACGTGGTCTGCGTCCCGGGTGGCGGAAGAGGCTTTGGCTGAGGAGCACCGGTTGGTGCCTAAAAGGGTGAAAGAGGCTATCTCTGAATACAAGAAGTCCCTAGGGTTCTTCCTTGTTTGGGTCCAATTTCCCTCTAGCTCGGGTCAGGTCACTCACTTCAGCCTTCCGTAAAACGATATCTATGGCTTTTATTTATCGGGGTCAGACTTTGCGGTTGTAGAGTCGGGCCATGACCTTTTTGTATGCCAAGTTGCGGAGGTGTGCCTCAGCCCTTCTTTCTTCGAGTAGGTCGAGATTTTCCTGGAGGCCTTCCTTCGAGGTGTTTTCTTCAAAGTTCTCGATGAGTAGGGAGGGGAACACCATTTCGAGCGGCAGGGCAGGACTGCCTCAGTTCCGTGTGCTAAGCTGAATGGGAATTCTCTCATGGCTATTTTGGGTGTGGTCTGGGATGCCCATAGAATGCTCAGGAGCTCATCGACCCATGCCCCATAAGCCCCAGTTATCCTTTTTTTCAAACCCTCCAGGATAGCATGATTTGTGGCTTCGGCCTGGCCGTTAGTTTGGGGGTATGCAACCGAGCTGAACTTCAACTATATCCCGTAGGACTGGCAGTAAGCTTTGAATTTGGCATTGCTGAACTAGGCTCCATTGTCGATCACGATGGCTCTCGGGATCCCAAACCGGGTAATGATGTTCCTTCAAATAAATCCCTCCACCTACTTTTCAGTGATGGATGTTAGTGGCTTAGCTTCGATCCACTTTGTGAAGTAATCTACCCCAACTATGAGGAATCTCCTTTGTCCAGATGTGGGGGGAAAAGGCCCGAGGAGGTTGAGCCCCATTAGGTAAGAGGCCAGGCAACGTCCATCGGGGTGAGAGGAACTGTGGGATAGTGTTGTATTCGGGCATGCTTCTTGCATTGCTGGCATCGTTGCACATATGACTGTGTGTCTCGACATAGGGTCGGCCAGTAAAACCCCTACTTGAGGACTTTGAAGGCTAAGGCTCTGCCGCCGACATGTTCCCCGTAGATGCCTTCATGGACCTGAGCGAGGGCCATTTCAGTCTTGGGCGACACCAAGCAGTGTAAGAGGCGTTGAGAGAAGGCTCTTCGGTATAGCTTTCCATTGACTTCATAGTACCATGCTTGGGTGCATTGGAGTCGACAAGCGGTGGCTCGATCATCAAGTTGCGCTCCTTCCCTTTTATAACGGAGGATCTTGTCCATCTAGTTTGGGGCGACTTCAATTATAGTGACAGTCTCGGTCGAGATCGTCGGGGCCGAGAGGACTTCAGTTCTTGGCAGGAGTTCCCTCGAGCTATGGGAGGAGGCTAGTCGGGCTAGGGCGTTGGCCTGTATATTCTAGGCACGTGGTATTCTTTCAACTGAGAGGCGATCGAAACGACCCTCAAGTCATTTTGCTTCGGCCAAGTATAATGCCATGGTCAGGTCTCAGGCTTCGTAGCTGCCATTAATGTGGCCTACTACCAGTTGTGAATTGCTGAAGGCCTTTAGGTTTTGGATGTGCATTTTCAGGTCGAGTCATAGTCCCGAGAGTAGTGCCTCGTATTCGGCTTCATTGTTGGTGGCCTTAAACTCTAGTTGTTTGTATGTTTTGTCCTACGGGCATTTTAGAATGAGCCCCGCCCCTGCTCCTCCTGAGGCTGTGGACCCTATTGGGCTGATAGCCCATATTCAGCCCATGTGGGCTAGGGCAGCCCACACCCCCTTTTAACCTAACCCTAATTAAGATTAAGGGGGTGTGGTGGCTGCGTTTTAGAAGCAGAAAAAGGCTATAAAAAGGCAGCAATGAGGCAGATCTTTAAGGCCACGGGATTCCAAAGAGAAGGAGGAGAACAAGGCAAAAAAGGAAGAGAAAGAAAGGGAAGAAGACAAGGACAACGCAGAGAGACTGTTCTCAATCATCTAGCAGTGTTCTCATCTTAGGTTAGATCAAATCTACAGTAGACTCTTGCTATGATTACTTGGGGAGGTTTTAGATATTGTGGGCAGTGACATGATCCTTGTATCCCAGTTATTCTCTTGTGGTTGTTGCTAGGGTTTAGGACAAGAGATTGAGATTTGTATATTCATTATTCTCATAGTGGATTATCTCTAGTTTGCCCCGTGGTTTTTACCCTTCACATTGAAGGGGTTTTCCACGTATATCTTGGTGTTCTGTTTGATTGTGTTTCTATTTAATTCTACTGCGTATTATGGTCTTCTAGTATTTGTTTATATATAAAGATTATTCCTTTTTATATCCCCATCAACTGGTATCAGAGTGGGGTTATGGTGATTTAATTTTTATATTTGAACATGGAGGCCAGTAATATTTCTCGCATGATTAGTTTGAATGGAAATAATTAGATAATATGGAAACTAAGAATGGAAGATCTCTTGTATTGCAAAGATTTGTATGGACCTTTGCAGGGGAATAGTGCAAAACCTACAACTATGACAGATGATGAGTGGAAGAGGTTAGATCGAAAAACAATTGGGTTTATTAGACAGTGGCTTGATGATAGTGTCTTTCACCATGTTTCTACTAAAATTTCTGCATATTCTCTTTGGAAAAAATTGGAAAGTCTTTGTGAAAGAAAAACAACTGGCAACAAAGCTTTTTTTATCAGAAAACTTGTGAACCTAAAATATAGAGAGGGCGCTTCTATTGCTGAGCATTTGAATGAAATGCAGAGTATTACTAACCAGTTATCCTCTATGAAAATGTCTCTTGATAATGAGTTGCAGGCTTTGTTACTTCTCAGTTCATTACCAGAAAGTTGGGAGACACTGGTGGTTTCCCTTAGTAATTCTGCGCCAGATGGTATTATCATTATGAGTCAAGTAACAAGCAGTTTATTGAATGAGGAGTTGAGAAGAAATAGTTCAGCAACATCTCAGAATGATTCACAGGCACTTATCTTAGAGAACAGAGGAAGGTCAAAGTCTATAAGCAGTTCACATATGGGTAGGAGCAAGTCAAGATCAAGAAAAGATATTGTTTGCTATAACTGTGGTGAGAAAGGACATTACAAGAACCAATGTAAGTAACCTAAGAAGAACAAGAAAAAGGAAAAAGAAGTGGAGTCTACAGAGTCAAAGGATAATACTACAACTATAGTGCAGGGTGGTGATTATTTGATTTTGTCTCCTTCTGATGATATTTTTTCTTGTATGTGTCAGGATCTTGAGTGGGTGATTGACACAGGTGCTTCTTATCATGCTACACCACGGAGGGAGTTTTTTGCTACATACAGGTCTGGAAACTTTGGTGTTGTCAAGATGGGCAACTATGGCACAGCAGACATCATTGGCATGGGTGATATACATTTAAAGACCAACCTTGGCTGCAAGTTGGTGCTTAAAGATGTGAGGCATGTGATTGACTTGAGGCTGAATTTAATTTCAGTTGGAAGACTAGATGATGAAGACTATGAAAGAAGATTTGATAGAGGGCAATGGAAGCTCAGTAAGGGTTCTCTTGTTATAGCTAGT